>NC_059442.1:169275367-169277867 GCF_905237065.1 Salmo salar | reverse complement strand
GAGACTATCCCACGGTAGCAGTACTCACAGACTATCCCACGGTAGCAGTACTCAGAGACTATCCCACGATAGAAGTACTCAGAGACTATCCCACGGTAGCAGTACTCACAGACTATCCCACGGTAGCAGTACTCAGAGACTATCCCACGATAGAAGTACTCAGAGACTATCCCACGGTAGCAGTACTCAGAGACTATCCCACGATAGAAGTACTCAGAGACTATCCCACGGTAGCAGTACTCACAGACTATCCCACGGTAGAAGTACTCACAGACTATCCCACGGTAGAAGTATTCAGAGACTATCCCACGGTAGCAGTACTCACATACTATCCCACGGTAGCAGTACTCACAGACTATCCCACGGTAACAGTACTCACAGACTATCCCACGGTAGCAGTACTCAGAGACTATCCCACGATAGAAGTACTCAGAGACTATCCCACGGTAGCAGTACTCACAGACTATCCCACGGTAGCAGTACTCAGAGACTATCCCACGATAGAAGTACTCAGAGACTATCCCACGGTAGCAGTACTCAGAGACTATCCCGTCACGGCTACCCTCCACCATGCCCGTCTGTATTTACTCAATATGCAGGGCCCCAGTCACAGCTACCCTCCACCATGCCTGTCTGTATTTACTCAATATGCAGGACCCCAGTCACGGCTACCCTCCACCATGCCCGTCTGTATTTACTCAATATGCAGGACCCCAGTCACGGCTACCCTCCACCATGCCTGTCTGTATTTACTCAATATGCAGGACCCCAGTCACGGCTACCCTCCACCATGCCTGTCTGTATTTACTCAATAGGTAGGACCCCAGTCACGGCTACCTTCCACCATGCCCGTCTGTATTTACTCAATATGCAGGACCCCAGTCACGGCTACCCTCCACCATGCCTGTCTCTATTTACTCAATAGGTAGGACCCCAGTCACGGCTACCCTCCACCATGCCTGTCTGTATTTACTCAATAGGTAGGACCCCAGTCACGGCTACCCTCCACCATGCCTGTCTGTATTTACTCAATAGGTAGGACCCCAGTCACGGCTACCCTCCACCATGCCTGTCTGTATTTACTCAATAGGTAGGACCCCAGTCACGGCTACCCTCCACCATGCCTGTCTGTATTTACTCAATAGGTAGGACCCCAGTCACGGCTACCCTCCACCATGCCTGTCTGTATTTACTCAATAGGTAGGACCCCAGTCACGGCTACCCTCCACCATGCCTGTCTGTATTTACTCAATAGGTAGGACCCCAGTCACGGCTACCCTCCACCATGCCTGTCTGTATTTACTCAATAGGTAGGACCCCAGTCACGGCTACCCTCCACCATGCCTGTCTGTATTTACTCAATAGGTAGGACCCCAGTCACGGCTACCCTCCACCATGCCCGTCTGTATTTACTCAATAGGTAGGACCCCAGTCACGGCTACCCTCCACCATGCCTGTCTGTATTTACTCAATAGGTAGGACCCCAGTCACGGCTACCCTCCACCATGCCTGTCTGTATTTACTCAATAGGTAGGACCCCAGTCACGGCTACCCTCCACCATGCCCGTCTGTATTTACTCAATAGGTAGGACCCCAGTCACGGCTACCCTCCACCATGCCTGTCTGTATTTACTCAATAGGTAGGACCCCAGTCACGGCTACCCTCCACCATGCCTGTCTGTATTTACTCAATAGGTAGGACCCCAGTCACGGCTACCCTCCACCATGCCCGTCTGTATTTACTCAGGGCAACAGGCCTCAGATTATTTAGTAAAAGAAAACAACCTCATTAGCTGTGGAAAACCAACATGGCTGCCACCACCACCACCTCTCGTTCTCTGGAGGAAACACTAACAAACACCCTGGTCTTATGGGTGCTGAGAGGACATGGCAGGGTTCTCTCTCCCATCGCTAGCAGGCACAGGGAGATAGAAGGAGCGGGACTACAGTATAGAGCGAGAGATAGAGAAGCCAATCTGTTTAGATAGATATTTGGGTCCTCTCCTCTCCCCTCTCCTCTCCCCTCTCCTCCCCTCTCCCCTCTCCCCTCCCCTCCCTTCCCCTCTCCTTTCCACTCTCTCCTCTCCCCTCTCCTCTCCCCTCTCCTCTCCTCTCCCCTCTCCCCTCTCCCTCCCCTCCCCTCCCCCTCCCCTCTCCTCTCCTCTCCTCTCCTCTCCTCTCCTCTCCTCTCCTCTCCTCTCCTCTCCTCTCCTCTCCTCTCCTCTCCTCTCCTCTCCTCTCCTCTCCTCTCCTCTCCTCTCCTCTCCTCTCCTCTCTACTGTGTCTGCAGTGTGATATCATTTTTGACATGTATTTATTTAATCTTTATTTAAACTAGGCAAGTCAGTTAAGAACAAATTATTATTTACAATGATGGCCTACCCCCGGCCAAACCCGGACGATGCTGGGCCAATTGTGCGTCGCCCTACGGGACTGGTTGAGATTCAGCCTGGAATCAAACCAGGGTCTGTAGTGACGCCTCTAGCACTGAGATGCAGTG
>NC_059442.1:169260367-169270367 GCF_905237065.1 Salmo salar | reverse complement strand
GACAGGACCTTCCCAACAATACAGAGAGAAAGACAATAGAGAAATAATAAAAAAGTAAAACACGTAATAATAAAGGTAATAATAAAGGTAATAATAAAGGTAATAATAAATACACAGTGAGTAACGATAACTTGTCTATATACACAGGGTACCAGTACCGAGTCAATGTGCAGGGGTACGAGGTAATGGAGGTAGATATGTACATATAGGTAGGGATAAAGTGACAGATAGCTAACAGTAGCAGCACCGTCTGCGATGAGATAAAAATGCAGATAGTCCGGGTAACTATTTGGTTAACTATTTAACTAACTATTTATCAGTCTTATGGCTTGGAGGTAGAAACTGTTCAGGGTCCTGTCTTTCAGGATCCTGTTGGTTCTAGGTAGCAGAGAGAACAGTCTAAGATTTGACAATGTTTAAGGCCTTCCTCTGACACCGCCTGGTATAGAGGTTCTGGATGACGGGGAGTTCAGCCCCAGTGAGGTATTGGTCTGTCCTCACTCCCTCTCTAGCGCCATGTGGTCGGATGTCAAGCAGTTGCCATACCAAGCGGTGATGCAGACAGACAGTCAAGATGCTCTCAATGGTGCAGCTGTAGAACTTTTTGAGGATCTGAGGGCCCATGCCAAATCTTTTGAGTCTCCTGAGGGGGAAGAGGCGTTGTTCGGCCCTCCGTTTCCTGTAGTCCATATTCAGCTCCTTTCTCTTGATCACGTTGAGGGAGAGGTTGTTGTCTGGCACCACTTCCAGGTCTATGACCCCCTCCCTATAGGCTGTCTCATCATCATCTGTGATCAGGCATACCACCGTTGTGTTGTTGGCCAACTTAATGATGGTGTTGGAGTCGTGCGCGGCGACGCAGTCGTGGATGAACAGGGAGTACAGGAGGGGACTAAGAACACACACGAGGGGTTCCCGTGTTGAGGATCAGTGTGGTAGATGTGTTGTTACCTACCCTCACCACCTGGGGTTGGCCTGTCAGGAAGTCCAGGATCCAGTTGCAGAGGGAGGTGTTAAGTCCCAGGGTCCTTAGCTTAGTGATGAGCTTTGAGGGTACTATGGTGTTGAACGCTGAGCTGTAGTCAATGAACAGCATTCTCACATGGGTGTTCCTTTTGCCCAGGTGGGAAAGGGCAGTGTGGAGTGCGATTGAGATTGCATCATCTGTGGATCTGTTGGGGCGGAATGCGAATTGGAGTGGGTCCAGGGTGTCTGGGATGATGGTGTTTATGTGAGCCATGACCAGCCTTTCAAAGCATTTCATGGCAGCAACTAATGGGGATCCCTAATGAATACAAATACAACATACAGACTGGGTCAGAGGTTGAAAATGTCAGTGAAGACACTTGCCAGCTGGTCAGCCTATGCTCTGAGTATGTGTCCTGGTAATCTGTCTGGTCCTGCGGCTTTGTGAATGTTAACCTGTTTAAAGAGAGGGATCACACAGTCGTCAGGAACAGCTGGTGCTCTCATGCATAGAAGGAATTTTCACTCGTCTGGAAGGCTAGCGTCACTGGGCAGCTCACGGCTAGGTTTCCCTGTATTCCGTGATAGTTTTCAAGCCCTGCCACATCTGATGAGCATCATAGCCGGTGTAGTAGGATTCGATCTTGGTCCTGTATTGACGCTTTGCCTGTTTGATGGTTCATTGGAGGCCATAGCGGGATTTCTTTTAAGCTTCCGGGTTAGAGTCTCGCTCCTTGAAAGCGGTAGCTCTTGTCCTTAGCTCAATGTGGATGTTGCCTGTAATCCATGGCTTCTGGTTGGGGTATGCACGTACGGTCACTATGGGGATGACATCATCAATCCACTTATTTATGAAGCCAAACTGATGTGGTAAACTTCTCAATGCCATCGGAATAATCCCGGAACATATTCCAGTCTGTGCTAACGAAACAGTCCTGTATATAAGCATCCGCTTCATCAGAACACTTCCTTATTGAGCACGTCACTGGTACTTCCTGTTTGAGTTTTTGCTTGTTAGCAGGAATCAGGAGGATAGAGTTATGGACATATTTGCCAAATTGAGGGCGAGCTTTGTATTTGTTCCGCGTCTTTGTGTGTGGAGTAAAGGCGATCTAGAGCTCTTTCGCCTCTAGATGCACAGGTGACATGCTGGTAGAAATTAGGTTAGACGTATTTCATTTTATCCTGCATTTAAATCACTGGCCACTAGGAGTGCCGTCTCTGGATGAGCATTTTTGGGACCGAGTGGCGAAGCGGTCTAAGGCACTGCATCGCAGTGCTAGAGGCATCACCACAGACCCAGGTTCGATCCCGAGCCCCAAAGGAAGGCGCACCATCGGCCCAGCGTCATCCGGATTACGGGAGGGTTTGGCCGGGGTAGGCCGTCATTATAAAATAAGTATTTGTTCTTAACTTTTTTAGCATAGGGGGCAGCATTCGTAATTTTGGATGAAAAGCGTGCCCAAAGTAAACTACCTGCTACTCAGGCCCAGAAGCTAGGATATGCATATAATTGGTAGATTTGGATAGAAAACACTCTAAAGTTTCCAAAACCGTTAAAACAATGTCAGTGAGTATAACATAACTGATATGGCAGGCGAAAACCTGAAGAAAATCCATCCAGGAAGTGCCATTATTTTGAAATGGGTGTTTTTCCATTGAAAGCCTACCCACCATATAAATGGTTATGACCCAGATTAGGTACCCTATGGCTTCCACTAGTTGTGAACAGTCTTTAGACATTGTTTCAGGCTTTTATTCTGAAAAATTAGGGAGAATGACCACTTTGAATGGGTGGATAGTGGAAAGTCCCCAACCAGTTTCATCCACATGACCGTTCGTTCTTTTTCCTTTCTAATGAAAACGGCATAGTCCGGTTGAAATGTTATCGATTATTTAGACAAAAAACAACCCGAGGATTGATTATAAACATCGTTTGACATGTTTCTACGAATTTTACTGGTACAATTTGGATTTTTTCGTCTGCCTGTTGTGACCGCATTTGAGCCAATGGATTACTGAACAAAACGCGCCAACAAAATTGAGGTTTTTGGACATAAAGAGGGACTTTATCGAACAAAACAAACATTTATTGTGTAACATGGAGTCTTGTGAGTGCAAAGATATGAAGATCATCAAAGGTAAGTGATTAATTTTATTGCTATTTCTGACTTTCGTGACTAATCTACTTGGCTGGTAACTGTTTGTAATGTTTTGTGTGCTGGGCGCTGTCCTCAGATAATCGCATGGTTTGCTTTCGCCGTAAAGCCTTTTTGAAATCTGACACAGCGGCTGGATTAAAAAGAAGTTAAGCTTTATTTTGAAGTATTACACTTGTGATTTTATGAAAGTTAAATATTTATAATAATTTAATTTGAATTTGGCACTCTGCAATTTCACCGGATGTTGGCCAGGTGTCCCGCTAGCGGCATGCCTTTCCATAACAGGTTTGAACTGACTTGCCTAGTTAAATAAAAGTTAAATACAATTATTGTTGGGTTATACAGCTCGCTGGGTGCGGTCTTAGTGGCAGCATCGGTTTGTGGTGGTAAATAGACAGCTATACAAAAAATATAGACGAAAACTATCTTGGTAAATAGTATGGTCTACAGCAGGGGAATTCAACTCTTACCCTATGAGGTCCAGAGCCTGCTGGTTTTCTGTTCTACCTGATAATTAATTGTCACCCAGCTGGTGTGCCAGGTCTAAATCAGTCCCTGATTAGAGGGGAACAATGAAAATTAGCAGTGGAACTGGCTTCAATTCCAGAGTTGAGTTTGAGGGCTTTACAGCATGAGGTACTCTAACTCAGGTGAGCATAACCTCTCCTTAATATCAGAGATCACACACTAGCTGTTGTTAATAGAGACACACACCTTCACCCTTGATCTGATACTGCCATTCTGTCTTGCAGATGCACAGAAAAACCATCTAAACTCAGCAAACTATCAGCTGTGTTTATTTTCAGAAAATGTAAATATAATAAATGTAAATATACACATTATAAATGTGTAAATATTTGTATGAACATAAGATTCAACAACAGAGACATAAACTGAACAAGTTCCACAGACATGTGACTAACAGAAATGGAATAATGTGTCCCTGAACAGTAACAGTCATTATCTGGTGTGGCCACCAGCTGCATTAAGTACTGCAGTGTATCTCCTCCTCATGGACTGCACCAGATTTGCCAGTTCTTGCTGTGAGATGTTACCCCACTCTTCCACCAAGGCACCTGCAAGTTCCCAGACATTTCTGGGGGGAATGGTCCTAGCTCTCACCCTCCGATCCAATAGGTCCCAGACGTGCTCAATGGGATTGAGATCTGGGCTCTTCGCTGGCCATGGCAGAACACGGACATTCCTGTCTTGCAGGAAATCACGCACAGAGCGAGCAGTATGGCTGGTGGCATTGTCATGCTGGAGGGTCATGTCAGGATGAGCCTGCAGGAAGGGTACCACATGAGGGAGGAGGATGTCTTTCCTGTAACGCACAGAGTTGAGATTGCCTGAAATGATAACAAGCTCAGTCCGATGATGCTGTGACACACCGCCCCAGACCATGACGGACCCTCCACCTCCAAATCGATCCCGCTCCAGAGTACAGGCCTCAGTGTAACGCTCAGTCCTTCGACGATAAACGCGAATCCGACCATCCCCCCTGGTGAGACACAACCGCGACTTGTCAGTGAAGAGCACTTTTTGCCAATCCTGTTTGGTCCAGAGACGGTGGGTTTGTGCCGATAGGCGACGTTGTTGCTGGTGATGTCTGGTGAGGACCTGCCTTACAACAGGCCTACAAGCCCTCAGTCCAGCCTCTCTCAGCCTATTGCGGACAGTCAGAGCACTGGAGGAGGGATTGTGCATTCCTGGTGTAACTCGGGCAGTTGTTGTTGCCATCCTTTACCTGTCCCGCAGGTGTGATGTTTGGATGTACTGATCCTGTGCAGGTGTTGTTACAAGTGGTCTGCCACTGCGAGGACAATCAGCTGTCCGTCCTGTCTCCCTGTAGCGCTGTCTTAGGCGTCTCACAGTACGGACATTGCAATTTATTGCCCTGGCTGCATCTGCAGTCATCATGCCTCCTTGCAGCATGACTAAGGCACGTTCACACAGATGAGCATGGACCCTGGGCATCTTTCTTTTGGTGTCAGTAGAAAGGCCTCTTTAGTGTCCTAAGTTTTCATAACTGTAACCTTAATTGTCTGTAAGCTGTTAGTGTCTTAACGACTGTTCCACAGGAGCATGTTCATTAATTGTTTATGGTTCATTGAACAAGCATGGAGAAACAGTGTTTAAACCCTTTACAATGAAGATCTGTGAAGTTATTTGGATTTTTACGAATTATCTTTGAAAGACCAGGTCCTGAAAAAGGGACGTTTGTTGTTGTTGTTGAGTTTATAATATTATCCAAGTCCAGGATATTACAGGTCTTCAGGTCCCAGTGATAGGATAGTCTCCAACGGAGCTCATCCAGTTTGTTTCCGGTGATCTGTACATTCTCCAATAGAACAGAAGGGCAGGATTATTTACTCGTCTCCATAGTTTCGTCAGGGTGCACCCACGTTGGCCTCTATATTGTCGTCTCTTTCTCTTCTGAGTGTCCGAGATTAGGGCCTTATGTCCTGGGTGAGCAGTACGTCCTGCACCGGCCGACTCGTTGAAGTAGAACTCTTCATCAAATCAAATCGAGGTTTAGTGATCGCTGTTCTGATGTCCACAATTTTTTTTCTTCTTCCCGGTAGGAAACGACGGCGGAAACTTATTTTTTGTATATAATGTTAAGATCAGCGCACAAAGAAAACACACCAAATAGCAGACTTGGTCAGGAGCCTGGAAAATGGCCGCTGTACATTCCAGCGCCATCCTGTATGTATTGACTGATAAGACTTCATTCTGTTATGAATGTGTTATTAGAAACTGGGTGGTTCTGAGCCATGAGTGCTGATTGGTATACCACGGGTATGACAAAACATTTATTTTTACTGCTCTAATTTAGGTTGGTAACCAGTTTATAATAGCAATAAGGCACCTCTGGGGTTTGTGGTATATGGCCAATATACCACGACTAAGGGCTGTATGCAGGCACTCCGCAACATAAGAACCCCCTCGGGACTTACTGCTTAATTATGACACCAATAGGACTCTGCTGCAGTGGGGAAGGTGAGGGGTCAGGGGTTAAAGGTTGCATTGTTGACATAGGCAGCATTATGAATGTGATACGAATGTCTTATGAAGATCTTATGTAGTCTTACCAGAGAGTGTAGAGGAGCCTCATAGTTGGGGGAGGAAGGACCTTGTCCTCCGTTCCTGGACCACATAGCAGAACTAGCAACTAGGAGAGGACACAAGGAGATGAAGACATGAGGAGACGAGGAGATGAGGACAGAGTGAGCACAGGAAGGACATGGGACTAGAAACTATCCCATTTTGTCAGTATCCCAATACGATTCATATACTCTCTGATGGAAATACCGCCCTAAACACAAACTGTTCAGTTGAATTCAAAGTTAGCTGGACATCAAAATTCAAGTCAGCGGAACAGTTGAGAAGTACGTAAATGTTGGTCGACATTAGAACAACACACCGAATTGGCCCTTGGTAATAATGAGCTCTATATTAAGGTCATGCTATTCAACGTTAAACCAGTAAACCCTGGAGCATTTTGGGAGAAATGAGTTATTTGTGACGCTAAAACATGGTTGACTCAGAGCTTTTTTTTTGTTTGTTTTTTGTTTGTCTTGTTCCCGTCTGTGTCTCGACTTTTCATTCATGGCTTTCCTCTGCTTCTCACGCAGCTTTTGTCTGGTTGTCCCTGACCTATACGCAAACTGTGATCATTAACTGGTGGAGGTTGTCGGTGTGTGTGTGTCGGTGTGTGTGTGTCGGTGTGTGTGTGTCGGTGTGTGTGTGTGTGTGTGTGTGTGTGTGTGTGTGTTTGTTTGTGAAACACTATTCCTAAAGGAGAGGATATTGTGGGCGTCGCCGGGGCGCCTGGGAGCAGGTAGGGAACAAAGGCCATTGATAGGCCGGAGAGCTATGTTATGCTAATCACCTCCACATCCTCTTTTGTTGTGTTGTTCTTCAGAAGTTAAAGACCCATGGAGCCCCCACCTAGACCACCACTGAGTGTGTGGTGTGAGTGTGTGTGTATGTTATGTGTTTGTATGTTATGTTATGTATGTGTGTGTTTGTGAGTGTTCCTGTGTGTGTGTGTGTGTGTGTGTGTGTGTGTGTGTGTGTGTGTGTGTGTGTGTGTGTGTGTGTGTGTGTGTGTGTGTGTGTGTGCGTGTGTATGTGTATATGTGTGTGTGTGTGTGTATATGTGTGTGTGTTCCTGTGTGTGTGTGTGTGTGTGTGTGTGTGTGTGCGTGTGCGCGTGCGTGTGCGTGTGCGTGTGTATATGTGTGTGTGTTCCTGTGTGTGTGTGTGTGTGTGTGTGTGTGTATATGTGTGTGTGTTCCTGTGTGTGTGTGTGTGTGTATATGTGTGTGTGTTCCTGTGTGTGTGTGTGTGTGTGTGTATATGTGTGTGTGTTCCTGTGTGTGTGTGTTCCTGTGTGTGTGTGTGTGTGTGTGTGTGTGTGTGTGTATATGTGTGTGTGTTCCTGTGTGTGTGTAGCAGCAGTGTAGCTATGAACCAAGGCCTTATTCATCCTCCTCTCCTCCAGACCGACGGCTTCCATTTCCCTTCCTAATACCGATTAGACCTAATTATCTTGTTTTCTATCTTTCATGTATACACACATTTATACACGAGACCCACTTTATTTTATCATCAAACCTAATTTACATATGTTAATGAGCCAATCATTACCTCAAACATTCATGTGCAAATAAAACAAAATATATTATTTGGGGGGGGGGACAAATGATTAAATCCATGATTTCTTTAATTCAAACTAACTTCCCTAGGTTTAAATAGCAGTCTGCAGTTTGTCCGTAATCAGGCTGGTTTTGTGTCTAATAACAGAGAGAACAACGTTAAACACCAATTATGTTCGCAGGCATTTCCCTGGTGTTAACTTTATTATTACTTTATGATGCTGAATCACACACACACACACACACACACACACACACACACACACACACACACACACAGAGACAGACACACACACACACACACAGTAAGACAGAGACACACACATGCACACACACACGCACACACACACGCAGTAAGACAGAGACACAGCGCTGCTGCTTTTTGAAATGAATTTCTGAAGTGCGTTTGTAATTAAGTCTCAGTCATCAACATACGAAATATCAAACACTGTGTAGCAGCAGCGACAATTAATAGTGATAAGGAGAAAGCAATTTCTCACCAAGGAGCAGCGGAGGATTTGCATCGTTAGTCTGGATGAACAGTAACACGCGAAAACAAAACATAAAGGACGGGCAGAGGAAGATTCAAGTGTTTTTTTGTAAACTGGACGGGAGGCTTAAATTAAATCATTTCTCAGTGATGAACTAACAGGAAGTAGCTCATGAAAGTCAGTGGCCAATCTTCAGGGATGTTACGCCGAGAGGCCCTTCCCAATACCGGGGCCAACAGCTGTACTATACACATCGGTATATATATACTCCGTTTGGATGCCTCCCAAGGTATTTTCTCCCCCATTTCTCTACCATTAGAGCTAAGGTCTTAAACACTACAATGTGAGCATGGACCAGGCTTTGTTGTAGTCTTAAACACTACAATGTGAGACTGGACCAGGCTATGTTGTAGTGCTGATTGGACTGAACCAGGCTATGTTGTAGTCTTAAACACTACAATGTGAGACTGAACCAGGCTATGTTGTAGTGCTGATTGGACTGGACCAGGCTATGTTGTAGTCTTAAACACTACAATGTGAGACTGGACCAGGCTATGTTGTAGTGCTGATTGGACTGGACCAGGCTATGTTGTAGTCTAAAACACTACAATGTGAGACTATGTTGTAGTGCTGATTGGACTGGACCAGGCTATGTTGTAGTCTTAAACAGTACAATGTGAGACTGGACCAGGCTTTGTTGTAGTCTTAAACACTACAATGTGAGACTGAACCAGGCTATGTTGTAGTCTTAAACACTACAATGTGAGACTGAACCAGGCTATGTTGTAGTCTTAAACACTACAATATGAGACTGGACCAGGCTATGTTGTAGTCTAAAACACTACAATGTGAGAATGGACCAGGCTATGTTGTAGTCTAAAACACTACAATGTGAGACTGAAGTCTACAAAGATCTGTTTCACTTGTATAATAGTGACATGAATTGCTTCCTGATTTTAAAGTGTTTAACCTGTGAAGTGTAGACATTGATTGACGCTTAAGGCTCTAATTACAGTTAAAATGGTTCACTTCCTGGTGTTCCCCTTAAAGGAGCCAGATGAATGTTGAAATCCGTAGATAAAGGGAGGTCGAAGTTTAAACTGAGATGTACCTGTGAGTGAGGGGGGAGAGCCCACCGGGGTCGACGGGTTGGACGAGAAACTGTTGTTCGTGTGGTCTGGAGAGTAGATCTGAAAACAACCAATAAAATCACAGGCAGACAGTCAATACGTGGATGTGGATTAGGTTGAGGTGTGTGTGTATTGGCTAGGGGTGTAGGTTGAGGTGTGTGTGTATTAGGTTGAGGTGTGTGTGTATTGGCTAGGGGTGTAGGTTGAGGTGTGTGTGTATTAGGTTGAGGTGTGTGTGTGTGTGTGTGTGTGTGTGTGTGTATTTTAGGTTGAGGTGTGTGTGTGTGTGTGTGTGTGTGTGTGTGTGTGTGTGTGTGTGTGTGTGTGTGTGTGTGTGTGTGTGTGTGTGTGTGTGTGTGTGTGTGTGTGTGTGTGTTTGGGTAGGGGTGTAGGTTGAGGTGTGTGTGTGGATTGGCTAGGGGTGTAGGTTGAGGTGTGTGTGTGTGTGTGTGTGTGTGTGGATTGGGTAGGGGTGTAGGTTGAGGTGTGTGTGTGTGTGTGGATTGGCTAGGGGTATAGGTTGAGGTGTGTGTGTATTGTAGGTTGAGGTGTGTGTATGTGTGTGTGTGTGTGTGTATTGATTAGTG
>NC_059442.1:169230367-169252867 GCF_905237065.1 Salmo salar | reverse complement strand
AACCCTTTAGAACCCTCAGATTAAACATCTAACCCTTTAGAGCCATCAGATTAAACATCTAACCCTTTAGAACCATCAGATTAAACATCTAACCCTTTAGAACCATCAGATTAAACATCTAACCCTTTAGAACCCTCAGATTAAACATCTAACCCTTTAGAGCCATCAGATTAAACATCTAACCCTTTAGAACCCTCAGATTAAACATCTAACCCTTTAGAACCCTCAGATTAAACATCTAACCCTTTAGAACCCTCAGATTAAACATCTAACCCTTTAGAGCCATCAGATTAAACATCTAACCCTTTAGAACCCTCAGATTAAACATCTAACCCTTTAGAGCCATCAGATTAAACATCTAACCCTTTAGAACCATCAGATTAAACATCTAACCCTTTAGAACCATCAGATTAAACATCTAACCCTTTAGAACCCTCAGATTAAACATCTAACCCTTTAGAGCCATCAGATTAAACATCTAACCCTTTAGAACCATCAGATTAAACATCTAACCCTTTAGAACCTCAGATTAAACATCTAACCCTTTAGAACCCTCAGATTAAACATCTAACCCTTTAGAACCATCAGATTAAACATCTAACCCTTTAGAACCCTCAGATTAAACATCTAACCCTTTAGAACCCTCAGATTAAACATCTAACCCTTTAGAACCCTCAGATTAAACATCTAACCCTTTAGAACCATCAGATTAAACATCTAACCCTTTAGAACCCTCAGATTAAACATCTAACCCTTTAGAGCCATCAGATTAAACATCTAACCCTTTAGAACCCTCAGATTAAACATCTAACCCTTTAGAGCCATCAGATTAAACATCTAACCCTTTAGAACCCTCAGATTAAACATCTAACCCTTTAGAGCCATCAGATTAAACATCTAACCCTTTAGAACCATCAGATTAAACATCTAACCCTTTAGAACCATCAGATTAAACATCTAACCCTTTAGAACCCTCAGATTAAACATCTAACCCTTTAGAGCCATCAGATTAAACATCTAACCCTTTAGAACCCTCAGATTAAACATCTAACCCTTTAGAACCATCAGATTAAACATCTAACCCTTTAGAGCCATCAGATTAAACATCTAACCCTTTGGAACCCTCAGATTAAACATCTAACCATCTAGAAAGAAGAGCAGTAAAAGGCAGTAAGAGTGAGATGGTACGAAGGAATACCAAGACTAAGATGATCAATTGACGCAACGAGACAAGGAGACACCGAAAGTGACTGAAAGACAGAAAGAAGCAGGAGAACAGAACAAGAAGAGGGAAGTGGAGAGGAGGTGGAGAAGCGGATTAGAAAAGAAGGAGATAAGGAAAGGAAGAGAGGATACTCACCAGCCGGTCGTGAGGGTGGGTGCCGCAGTAACTGCTGCTCTGGGGTCCGTGGGAGGAGTTACCCAGCATGCCGCTGTAACCAGGCTGGTTCATACCGCTGGAGGAGCTCCACGGGTCAGCACTGTGGTGACCGTCTAGAGGAGGAAGAGAGGGGCGCATGAGGGTACAATCCTGGAGTATAGACTTACCATCACAACATACCCTGCTATCTGGATACACAATGTTAACAACAGGCCCATCCCTGCTCCGGTGCCACACAGCTCTTGTGTTATTCCATGATAGTTTGCCTCTCATTGTGTCATTGTGGATCAGTGTAACAGGTCAGAAAAAAGCTGTCCCCATCATCATCCATCTATATTTAAAGACCAAAGGGAGCATGTATGAGGTTGGTTAAAGTATAATCATTCTATTAAGGAGGAATAGAGTTGTTGAAGAGAAATGCTCCAGTTTACCTGACATGAAGAAGGAACTGGGAAACCCTCCGGTGGGGGGTTTGGAGGAGGGGTACACCGGTGAGTCCCTGTTGTAGTCAGCCGTGCTGGCAGACGGGGCATATACCTGGAGAGAGAGAGAGAGGGAGAGAGAGAGAGAGATACAGAGAGAGAGAGAGATACAGAGAGAGAGAGAGAGAGAGAGATACAGAGAGAGAGATACAGAGAGAGAGAGAGAGAGAGAGAGAGAGAGAGAGAGAGAGAGAGAGAAGTTAGACACCTTACAGTTTACATGCGGAGAGACAGAGAGACGGGGTCAGACGGGACACCTTACAACAAGTTGCAATGTCATTGGCTTAGATAACAAGTAGACCAAACAATGAGCACCTGAGGTTCATAGATAGCAAGATCTGATATCTCATGTCTGATAGCAAACATTCATCGTACGTTAAGATCCACAGGGTGAATATCTGGAACAACGAGCAGTCTGAAGTCATCAACAGAGTCTGAGTTTTACTTAAGGTCTCATCATGGAGCTAGACACATTAGATATGACATGCCTCAGAACAACACCCACCAACCACTGCTTTGCGATGTTTGAGTGATGAGAATATAAGTGTGTGTGTGTGTCTGTGTGTGTGTGTGTGTGTGTGTGTGTGTGTGTGTGTGTGTGTGTGTGATGAGAATGCAGAAATGAGGAAAATACACAGAAACGTGCTAGTTACAGCAGGAAACAGCCTTCCCAGGCAACTTGGCCTAGCTATCTCTGAGTGTGTGTGTGTGTGTGTGTGTGTGTGTGTGTGTGTGTGTGTGTGTGTGTGTGTGTGTGTGTGTGTGTGTGTGTGTGTGTGTGTGTGTGTGTGTGTTGTGTGTGTGTGTGTGTGTGTGTGTGTGTGTGTGTGTGTGTGTGTTGGGAATAGAGTTGACGGAAGCAGAGAAGCCAGATCGGAAGCTCGGAGGCTCTCAGGACATCATATCATCCGTGTGTGTGTGTGTGTGTGTGTGTGTGTGTGTGTGTGTGTGTGTGTGTGTGTGTGTGTGTGTGTGTGTGTGTGTGTGTGTGTGTTGACATCTTAGCCATGGCAGCTGGTGCTGAGACCAGAGATTTGCGTCAGACAGACAGCTAGCCAGCGTCATGCTAACTAGGCTCGCACGCTAACGGGACACCCCCCCCGCCGCCCCGAGGCAGAGCAGACTACCCAACACAACTCGGTTACTATGGTAAAACCAGCTCTATTAGGTCCAGAGAACAAGTTAACCTTCTGAAAAATATAAAGAAAATATTTCACATGTATTCTTTTATAACAACAGGACAAAAACATCATACTCCCTGACCGTTTTGAAGAATAAAACTTGTTCGTCTGAGTGAAAAAGTGAAACAAAAATTACTCCAAAATACTAGATCATACTTGTTCCAAGCCACATAATCTGTTTTCTATAATATAACGGAGTCTGGGAGCAAAACACAAATCACAAAACCACAATACAAATTTGTTGTATTGTGGAAATAGCCTCTTTACACTGGCAAAGAATTGTAGAATTGAGTGCACTGCACAGACAGCTGGGATGCTTAGTTCCCATGAAGCAGAGCGGTGTCCGTCCGTGTGCCTGCCTGCCTGCCTGCCTGCCTGCCTGCCTGCCTGCCTGCCTGCCTGCCTGCCTGTCTGTCTGTCTGTCTGTCTGTCTGTCTGTCTGTCTGTCTGTCTGCCTGTCTGCCTGTCTGTCTGTCTGCCTGTCTGTCTGCCTGTCTGCCTGTCTGCCTGCCTGCCTGCCTGTCTGCCTGCCTGTCTGTCTGCCTGCCTGCCTGCCTGTCTGTCTGCGTGTGTTCAGGCCTGGGAATGCTATTAGTCTCTAGTCTGTCTATGAGGGGATACTTTAGGAATATTTTCCTCTCTTCCCACTGGAGACCCAAACGGCTTCGCTCCGCTCTGATCATAAAACCACATTCATGGAGACGCTGATTGACACACACAGGGACGGACACACACACACACACACACACACACACACACACACACACACACACACACACACACACACACACACACACACACACACACACACACACACACACACACACACACACAGGGACGAACAGACACGCAGAGACACACCACCATGCATGCATACAAACACTCGTGATCACACACACGTGCGCACACACACATTCTTAAGTACACACAATCGCACTCAGACACAAAGGCATGTGACCAACATATGAAGTTAAAAACTGATGTTCCATGCAGACGTGGTTTTCCAGCGAGTCTGAGTTTTCAGACAGTTCTTTAGACATGGCTGGGGCTGGGGATTAGGGGTTAGGGCTGGGGGTTAGGGGTTAGGGCTGGGGGTTAGGGCTGGGGTTAGGGGTTAGGGCTGGGGTTAGGGCTGGGGTTAGGGGTTAGGGCTGGGGGTTAGGGGTTAGGGCTGGGGTTAGGGCTGGGGGTTAGGGGTTAGGGCTGGGGTTAGGGCTGGGGATTAGGGTTAGGGCTGGTAGGGGTTAGGGCTGGGGTTAGGGCTGTTAGTTAGGGCTAGGGGTTAGGGCTGGGGTTAGGTTTGGGTTAGGGCTGGGGTTAGGGCTGGGGTTAGGGTTAGGAGCTGGGGGTTAGGGCTGGGGTTAGGGTTAGGGGTGGGGGTTAGGGTTAGGGGTTAGGGGTTAGGGTTAGGGGTTAGGGGTTAGGGCTGGGGGTTAGGTTAGGGGTTAGGGGTTAGGGGTTAGGGGTTAGGGCTGGGGGTTAGGGTTAGGGGTTAGGGGTTAGGGTTAGGGCTGGGGTTAGGGGTTAGGGCTGGGGGTTAGGGGTTAGGGCTGGGGGTTAGGGCTGGGGCTGGGGTTAGGGTTAGGGGTTAGGGCTGGGGGTTAGGGTTAGGGGTTAGGGGTTAGGGAGTTAGGGCTGGGGGTTAGGGTTAGGGGTTAGGGGTTAGGGTTAGGGCTGGGGGTTAGGGGTTAGGGCTGGGGGTTAGGGTTAGGGCTGGGGGTTAGGGCTGGGGGTTAGGGCTGTGGGTTGGGGTTAGGGTTAGGGCTGGGGGTTAGGGTTAGGGTTAGGGGTTAGGGTTAGGGCTGGGGTTAGGGCTGGGGTTAGGGCTGGGGGTTGGGGCTGGGGTTAGGGCTGGGGTTAGGGCTGGGGTTAGGGCTGGGGCTGGGGGTTAGGGCTGGGGGTTAGGGTTAGGGCTGGGGGTTAGGGTTAGGGCTGGGGTTAGGGCTGGGGGTTAGGGTTAGGGGTTAGGGCTGGGGTTAGGGTTAGGGCTGGGGTTAGGGGTTAGGGCTGGGGGTTAGGGCTGGGGCTGGGGGTTAGGGCTGGGGGTTAGGGCTGGGGCTGGGGGTTAGGGCTGGGGGTTAGGGCTGGGGGTTAGGGCTGGGGCTGGGGGTTAGGGCTGGGGGTTAGGGCTGGGGGTTAGGGCTGGGGCTGGGGGTTAGGGCTGGGGGTTAGGGCTGGGATATGTGGTGAGAGTTAGACAGAGGGCTCTCAGGAAGTATGACGTGTTACTGTGGGTGTTTTTCAATATGCTCCGAGCATCAAATCAAAGTGAAACGGAGCACAGAAGGCATTTCTCAGATGCATCTATTCAAGCTTCACCAAAAGTAAACACAGAAATATGATGAAACCACGTAAAAAAAAAACAACAACGCAAAATTTATAAAAATCGATGGCGACCATTATTTGGGCTAAAACGACAGAACATAAACTCCGCCTTCAAATGTGACTTTGATAGAACACAGAGGGTTTGGCAGATGGCCAGGAGAACTCTACCTGCCCCAATGCGGTAGTAGTAGTGCCAACTGTAAAGTTTGGTGTTGGAGGAATAATGGTCTGGGGCTGTTTTTTCATGGTTCGGGCCCTTTAGTTCCAGTGAAGGGAAATCTTAACGCTACAGCACACAATGACATTATAGACGATTCTGTGCTTCCAACATTGTGGCAACAGTTTGGGGAAGGCCCTTTCCTGTTTCAGCATGACAATGCCCCCCCCGTGTACAAAGAGAGGTTTATACAGAAATGGTTTGTCGAGTTCGGTGTGGAAGGACTTGACTGGCCTGCACAGAGGCCTGACCCCATCTAACACCTTTGGGATGAATTGGAACGCCGACTGCGAGCCAGGTCTAATCGCCCAACATCATTGCCCGACCTCACTAATGCTCTTGTGGCTGAATGGAAGCAAGTCCCCTCAGCAATGTTCCAACATCTAGTGTAAAACCTTCCCAGAAGAGTGGAGGCTGTTATAGCAGCAAATGGGGGGGGGGGACCAACTCCATATTAATGCCCATGATTTTGGAATGAGATGTTTGACGAGCAGGTGTCCACATACTTTTGGTCATGTAGTGTATTTATTTTACTGTCGTAGCTAACGTGTATACTGCTGTGTCGTCACAGTACATGGACACACACAGGCTTTATTCAAGGTCAGTGGAAGGTCATTAGTAAAAACAGAAAAAAAAATAATGGCCCTAGCTAACTGCCCTGCGGTACACCACACTCAACTGAATTTGCATTAGAGAGGCTTCCATTAAAGAAACCCCTCTGTGTTCTATTAGATAGGTAACTCTCTACCCACGATAAGCTCCCTTTTGCTAGTAGACAAGAAGGGTCATTATCTATGCTTTATCTATGCTGATGTTCTACGTTAACGTTATGCTAAAGTATGTTGCAAGCAAATGTATATAATTTTAAACACAAGTTGCCTAGCTTAGCTAGCTACTTTCGTTAACCGCATTTCTTTGTCGCTAAATACTGTAGTACAAAACAGAAACGGATTAACAGTCTCAATTGCATTACTTACAATTAATGTAACGTTAAACTAAATCAGATTGTTTGACATGTAACATTAGTTACTGAGGGTAGTCGTGATCCTGGAAAGTCAAGCAATTAAATGAGCAGCATAATGACGCAATTTGGCCTTCCCTGTTGATAGAGCATGGTGTGTGCAACGCCAGGGTTGTGGGTTCGATTCCCACGGGGGGCCAGTACAAAACATTTTATGAAATGTATGCATTCACTACTGTAAGTCGCTCTGGATAAGAGTGTCTGCTAAATGACTAAAATGTAATGTAAATGTAATTTACTCTAAAAGGACAAAGGTAATGCAGTAGCGTGGGCAGTGCTTCTCAAATGCAAAATGTGTGTGTTCTTCTAATAAGAACATATGAGAGGAAGAACTCACTTGAAAATTGGGGAGTGTGAAGCACGGTAGCATGTACGTTAATAAACACCCCTATGTCTCTCTCCAGACAGGCACATGACAGAGAGACCTTTATACAGATGCACCTGTTACCAAGGCCCAACGCCAGGGGTTGGGGGTCAATTCCATTTCAATTCAGTCAATTCAGGACGTAAACTGGAATTCCAATTCCAAGTCCTCAGGCCATTTGGAAGATAAATTATCTCTAGGGTTCCTGTACCAGTTCCTCTTGGGAATGACGTAAGTACTACTGTATAAAGAGAGAGACACAGAAGCCTTTCGTTGGAAAAATAGTACTGGGTGAACTGTTTATTTTGTTTCTGGGGGAATGCTATTTCTGGGGGACTGCTGTTTCTGGGACGCTGCTACTCTCTCGGATCTGTTACTTTCTGACTCACACTGCTATTTCTGGGGATCATTTAATGCATTTCTGGGGGACTGCTGGGCTATTTCGGAATGCTATTTCTGGGGGACTGCTGTTTCTGGGGACTGCTATTTCTGGGGGACTGGTTTGATGATATTTGAGAATCAGCATCTGAGTCTCTCAAGGTCTTTTTGAGCAGGTCTCTTATTAAAGCAGGTCTCTTTGAGCAGGTGACCTCTTTAGATAGAGTGGATAATAAACTAGACAGTCAGAGGTGACCTCTTTAGATAGAGAGGATGATAAACTAGAGTCCAGGAGAGGTGACCTCTTTAGATAGAGTGGATAATAAACTAGAGTCCAGGAGAGGTGACCTCTTTAGATAGAGTGGATAATAAACTAGACAGTTAGAGGTGACCTCTTTAGATAGAGAGGATAATAAACTAGACAGTTAGAGGTGACCTCTTTAGATAGAGAGGATAATAAACTAGAGTCCAGGAGAGGTGACCTCTTTAGATAGAGAGGATAATAAACTAGAGTCTAGGAGGTGACCTCTTTAGATAGAGTGGATAATAAACTAGACAGTTAGGAGAGGTGACCTCTTTAGATAGAGAGGATAATAAACTAGAGTCCAGTTAGAGGTGACCTCTTTAGATAGAGAGGATTATAAACTAGAGTCTAGGAGAGGTGACCTCTTTAGATAGAGTGGATAATAAACTAGAGTCTAGGAGAGGTGACCTCTTTAGATAGAGAGGATAATAAACTAGAGTCTAGGAGAGGTGACCTCTTTAGATAGAGAGGATAATAAACTAGACAGTCTAGAGAGATGACCTCTTTAGATAGAGAGGATTATAAACTAGAGTCCAGGAGAGGTGACCTCTTTAGATAGAGAGGATAATAAACTAGAGTCTAGGAGAGGTGACCTCTTTAGATAGAGAGGATTATAAACTAGAGTCCAGGAGAGGTGACCTCTTTAGATAGAGTGGATAATAAACTAGAGTCCAGGAGAGGTGACCTCTTTAGATAGAGTGGATTATAAACTAGAGTCTAGGAGAGGTGACCTCTTTAGATAGAGAGGAGGATGAACTAGAGTCCAGGAGAGGTGACCTCTTTAGATAGAGAGGATAATAAACTAGAGTCTAGGAGAGGTGACCTCTTTAGATAGAGAGGAGGATGAACTAGAGTCTAGGAGAGGTGACCTCTTTAGATAGAGAGGAGGATGAAGAACAGGCACAGAGAGAGATGGGGGAAGGTTGAGAGAGAGGGGGGAAGGAAAGCAGAGAGAAGACAGACAGAAAAACACAAACAGACCCCACAGAGCCCCAGGACAGCATCACAAATAGACTCAACCAAATCATGAGAAAACAAAAAGATAATTACTTGACACATTGGAAAGAATTTACAAAGAGACAGAGCACACTAGAATACTATTTATCCCTAAACAGAGAGTACACAGTGGCAGAATACCTGACCACTGTGACTGACCCAAACTTAAGGAAATCTTTGACTATGTACAAGAAAAGGGCAACCAGTGACAAACACCACTGTAAATACAACCTATGTTTATTTGTTTTCCCTTTTGTACTTTAACTATTTGCACATCCTATATACACAACTGTATATAGACATAATGACATTTGAAATGACTTTATTCTTTTTGAACTTCTGTGAGTGTAATGTTTACTGTACATTTTATATTGTTTATTTCAGTTTTATTTATTATCTATTTCACTTGCTTTGGCAATGTAAACATATGTTTCCCATGCCAATAAATGGTTGTGCTAATATCTTTAGTTGTGAGATGAGTTGCTCCAACGTGTGGGACATCTGGTGAAAGCAAATCTTTCTTCCCTTTTCCTCCTCCTATAACACCCTTTCCCCTTCTTTCCTCCCTTCCTTCCCTCCACTCCGCTCATACCTTTCCACACCTTCCTGTGTCAAAACAAAGGCCTGTCCTGGTGGGTTGGTTAATACTAGCTGGCTGTGGCAACACGGACACACTGTTATGGCAAAAACTTGTCAATGCCGGAACTCTGATATGTCATGGCAACTAGTGAAGCCGTGGGTCAGCTGTTTGTTCCCCTCACCCTCCTGCAACCGCTAATAACCCGTCCGCTAATAACCCATCCGCTAATAACCCGTCCGCTAATAACCCATCCGCTAATAACCCATCCGCTAATAACCCGTCCGCTAATAACCCGTCCGCTAATAACCCGTCCGCTAATAACCCGTCCGCTAATAACCCATCCGCTAATAACCCGTCCGCTAATAACCCGTCCGCTAATAACCCATCCGCTAATAACCCGTCCGCTAATAACCCGTCCGCTAATAACCCGTCCGCTAATAACCCATCCGCTAATAACCCATCCGCTAATAACCCAACCGCTAATAACCCATCCGCTAATAACCCAACCGCTAATAACCCGTCCGCTAATAACCCGTCCGCTAATAACCCGTCCGCTAATAACCCATCCGCTAATAACCCATCCGCTAATAACCCAACCGCTAATAACCCAACCGCTAATAACCCATCCGCTAATAACCCATCCGCTAATAACCCGTCCGCTAATAACCCGTCCGCTAATAACCCATCCGCTAATAACCCATCCACTAATAACCCATCCGCTAATAACCCATCCGCTAATAACCCATCCGCTAATAACCCATCCGCTAATAACCCATCCGCTAATAACCCGTCCGCTAATAACTCGTCCGCTAATAACCCGTCCGCTAATAACCCATCCGCTAATAACCCATCCGCTAATAACTCATCCACCAATAACCCATCCGCTAATAACCCATCCGCTAATAACCCATCCGCTAATAACCCATCCGCTAATAACCCATCCGCTAATAACCCATCTGCTAATAACCCATCCGCTAATAACCCATCCGCTAATAACCCATCCGCTAATAACCCATCCGCTAATAACCCATCTGTCAATAACCCATCCGTCAACATTTATTCATTTAGTCTTCCCTGTCCAGTCACAAGGCTAGAACCGCCTACTTAGTCTTCCCTGTCCAGTCACGAGGCTAGAACCGCCTACTTAGTCTTCCCTGTCCAGTCACGAGGCTAGAACCGCCTACTTAGTCTTCCCTGTCCAGTCACGAGGCTAGAACCGCCTACTTAGTCTTCCCTGTCCAGTCACGAGGCTAGAACCGCCTACTTAGTCTTCCCTGTCCAGTCACGAGGCTAGAACCGCCTACTTAGTCTTCCCTGTCCAGTCACGAGGCTAGAATCGCCTACTTAGTCTTCCTTTCTTTTGCAGCCCTGTTGAGAAACAGAACGTATTTCACTATGCCAGGTTTCAGTCAGGTGATTCAGCGACAGGCCCGGGCAGTTCTGTAGCGCCATGACATCAACGCCGGAATGCAGAGAATTCTCTTTGCCCAAGCATCCCAAAATAACTTTCAGATTGGCGTGTATTTGGCGTGTATTTGGCGTGTATTTGGCGTGTATTTGGCACGCCTACCATTAGGCCCTAAATCTTAGTCTTACGCACTAATGACAGATAAAAAATAAAGAACAATCTCAATGTAGCCTATAGTCTTGCACACGAATTATACATTTATAGGATGTGTGTGTGTGTGTGTGTGTGTGTGTGTGTGTGTGTGTGTGTGTATTGCTACCCTGGTATATTAACCCCATAATTACTACAACACTAGAGTAGAGAATTAATCGCACACCAGGTTAAACCATAGGTATTAAACCATGGGTATTAAACCATGGGTATTAAACCACGGGTATTAAACCACGGGTATTAAACCACGGGTATTAAACCACGGGTAATAGACCACGGGTATTAAACCACGGGTAATAGACCACGGGTATTAAACCACGGGTATTAAACTACGGGTATTAAACCACGGGTAATAGACCACGGGCATTAAACCACGGGTATTAGACCACGGGTATTAAACCACGGGTATTAAACCACGGTATTAAACCACGGGTATTAAACCACATGTATTAAACCATAGGTATTAAACCATGGGTATTAAACCACGGGTATTAAACCACGGGTATTAAACCACGGGTATTAAACCACAGGTAATAGACCACGGGTATTAAACCACATGTATTAAACCATAGGTATTAAACCATGGGTATTAAACCACGGGTATTAAACCACGGGTATTAGACCACGGGTATTAGACCACGGGTATTAAACCACGGGTATTAAACCACGGGTATTAGACCACGGGTATTAAACCACGGGTATTAAACCACGGGTATTAGACCACGGGTATTAGACCACGGGTATGTGATATTATAAACCTGAGTGGTTTAACATCATTTGAGGACACTGTACTAAATGGAAACATTATAGTCATTTAATGGAGAAACAAATAAACATACACACACACACACACACACACACACACACACACACACACACACACACACACACACACACACACACACACACACACACACACACACACACACACACACACACACACACACACACACACAGAGAGAGAGAGAGTTTCTACACTTGATCGGTAGCAGATGTGTTAGAATCCGTGCACTTGGAGAAGTAGTCAAGAAACCCGCACCCCAGTTCCCCAGCCTCTCCCATCTCCTCCTCTCTCCCCGCTGCACCTGTGCCGGGCCCCAGCAGCACTAACACACAGCAGACTGGGCCCTGTGGACTGAACCGGAACCAGCAGACTGGGCCCTGTGGACTGAACCGCAACCAGCAGACTGGGCCCTGTGGACTGAACCGCAACCAGCAGACTGGGCCCTGTGGACTGAACCGGAACCAGGAAGTCTAGCAGACTTCTTCTCACCACTCCTCCACCCCTCCCATTGTCCAGTAGTCTTCCTCCACCCTACTCATTGTCCAGTAGTCTTCCTCCACCCTACTCATTGTCCAGTAGTCTTCCTCCACCCTACTCATTGTCCAGTAGTCTTCCTCCATCCTACTCATTGTCCAGTAGTCTTCCTCCACCCTACTCATTGTCCAGTAGTCTTCCTCCATCCTACTCATGTCCAGTAGTCTTCCTCCTCCTACTCATTGTCCAGTAGTCTTCCTCCTCCTCTCATTGTCCAGTGTTTCTCCCCTACTCATTGTCCAGTAGTCTTCTTCCACCCCTCCCATTCTCCAGTAGTCTTCCTCCAGGAAGCTCATTAGAAAGTGTGTGTGTGTGTGTGTGTGTGTGTGTGTGTGTGTGTGTGTGTGTGTGTGTGTGTGTGTGTGTGTGTGTGTGTGTGTGTGTGTGTGTGTGTGTGTGTGTATGTGAGCGAGAGCATACCAAACCGGATAGAAATCCCACCCACCTCCAGCCCCCCACTTCCCCACGTCTGCCCTTTATTCTATCAACCCGCAGTAATGCTCTCCAGATGCAGCCCTACACAGTGTGTGTGTGTGTGTGTGTGTGTGTGTGTGTGTGTGTGTGTGTGTGTGTGTGTGTGTGTGTGTGTGTGTGTGTGTGTGTGTGTGCACAGGCTCTGGGCCTGGTGTTAGCATTAGATGCTAATTGATTCCATATGAGCCACAGCAAACCATGGGAGAGAAAAGGCACGGGGGGTGGAGGGAGAGAGAGAGAGAGAGAGAGAGAGAGAGAGAGAGAGAGAGAGAGAGAGAGAGAGAGAGAGAGAGAGAGAGAGAGCACAGACTAGCCTAATACACCCCATCTGAAACTCACACCCTCAAATACACACAGCCACATCTACACATAATGCACACATGCTCAGAAAGCTGGACTCAACAATATTAATCTCTATCATCCACACACAAACACACACACACACACACAAACACACACACCCACTCTCCTGGCTTCCCTGTGGCGCGGCGGGCTTCATGTTACGGTGCACCATGCTAGGACAAGTGTTTACCACCGCAGTGTGCACCTGTGTCTGAGGGCGCTAGAGTTTTCACAGGAAGTGGAGGGGACTCTGAGTCCCTCCGTCAGCGAGAGAGAGGGCTGCAGCGGAGGTTGGGGGTAGGCCAAGGCCATGGGGGGAGGCTAGAGGAGGAGAGGAGGAGAGGCCAGGTCAGAAGGGAGGGAAGTCACAGCCCTGGGGGTGATGTAGGCGGAGGCTAGGGTCCTGGTGGAGGAGGAAAAGAGGCCACATCAGGGGGTGGGGTGGGGGGGGGTCCCGGTGAAGTAAAGGGAGAAACAGGAAAAGGAACAACCATATTTGTCTCAGAGAAACACAACTTCCTGTTGAAATAGACTTCTTGTGGTCAGTCACTTAACATGCCTCCCAAATGGTGGTTATGGGTCCTGGTCTAAAGTAGTGCACTGTGTAGGGAATAGGGTGCCATTTGTGACTCAGCCTTGGTGGCCGTTTCTACAGTTCTCCTATCAAAATGAAAACTTTATGGACAAATCACTGACGACTCTAAATACAAAGTTAGAGATTCTAGGAGGAACTGGTGAACCAGCCACACCCAGGCAGTTAAAACTACACTCTGGGATTTAACAGATCAGAAGATCTCAGATTGTACCTTTACAGCAGGCTCTGACCCAAAGCAACAGAACCCTGACGTTCAGCAAGAGCTTTACTACTCACTGTTCCTGGGGCACACACATAGTCACTCACACAAACACCCAACCACAGTCACTCTAATACCCAACCACAGTCACTCTAATACCCAACCACAGTCACTCTAACGCCAAACCACAGTCACTCTAACGCCCAACCACAGTGCACTCTAACGCCCAACCACAGTCACTCTAATACCCAACCACAGTCACTCTAACACCCAACCACAGTCACTCTAATACCCAACCACAGTCACTCTAATACCCAACCACAGTCACTCTAATACCCAACCACAGTCACTCTAACGCCAAACCACAGTCACTCTAACGCCCAACCACAGTGCACTCTAACGCCCAACTACAGTCACTCTAATACCCAACCACAGTCACTCTAATACCCAACCACAATCACTCTAACGCCCAACTACAGTCACTCTAATACCCAACCACAGTCACTCTAACGCCCAACCACAGTCACTCTAATACCCAACCACAGTCACTCTAATACCCAACCACAGTCACTCTAACGCCAAACCACAGTCACTCTAACGCCCAACCACAGTGCACTCTAACGCCCAACTACAGTCACTCTAATACCCAACCACAGTCACTCTAATACCCAACCACAATCACTCTAACGCCCAACTACAGTCACTCTAATACCCAACCACAGTCACTCTAACGCCCAACCACAGTCACTCTAATACCCAACCACAGTCACTCTAATGCCCAACTACAGTCACTCTAATACCCAACCACAGTCACTCTAATACCCAACCACAGTCACTCTAATACCCAACCACAGTCACTCTAAAACCCAACCACAGTCACTCTAATACCCAACCACAGTCACTCTAATAGCCAACTACAGTCAGGAGACAGTGAGCCTCCACTCTTAGCCTCCCCATCCTGTCTGTCACACTAACATACCTAGTCCAGGCTAACATACCTAGTCCAGGCTAACATACCTAGTCCAGGCTAACATACCTAGTCCAGGCTAACATACCTAGTCCAGGCTAACATACCTAGTCCAGGCTAACATACCTAGTCCAGCCTAACATACCTAGTCCAGGCTAACATACCTAGTCCAGGCTAACATACCTAGTCCAGGTAACATACCTAGTCCAGGCTAACATACATAGTCCAGGCTAACATACACAATGTGACTCAAGTCAAATGTTCGTTGTCACATGCTTGGTAAACAACAGGTGTAGACTACCAGTGAAATGCTGACTGACAGGACCTTCCCAACAATACAGAGAGAAAGACAATAGAGAAATAATTAAAAAGTAATTACACATAATAATAAAGGTAATAATAAATACACAATGAGAAACTACTGTATACCTTGGTTATATACAAGGGGTACCAGTACTGAGTCAATGAGTAATGTTAACTAGGCTATATATAATTTACAGAGTCGGTGTGCATTGGTACGAGGTAATGGAAGTAGATCTGTACGTATAACTAGGAATAAAGTGACATAGGAAACAGTAGCGGCAGTGTCTGTGATGAGTCAAAAATAAAGTTAGCGCCAAAAGGGTCAATGCAGATGGTCCGGGTAGCTGTTTGGTTAACTATTTCACTGACTACAAGTCTTATGGTTTGGAGTGTAGAAGCTGATGAGTGTCCTGTTGGTTCTAGACTTAGTGCATCAGTACCGCTTGCCGTGCGGTAGCAGAGAGAACAGTCTATGACTTGGGCGGTTGGAGTCTTTGACAATTTTTAGGGCCTTCCTCTGACACCGCCTGGTCTCTGATCTCCTCCCTATAGGCTTTCTCATCGTTGTCGGCGATGAGGCCTACCACCGTTGTGTCGATGGCAAACTTAATGATGGTGTTGGAGTCGTGTGTGGACACACAGTCGTGGCTGAACAGAGAGTATAGGAGGGGACTAAGCACGCATCCCTGAGGGGCCTCCGTATTGAGGGTCGGCGTGAAGGATGTGTTGTTGCCTAACCTCAGCACCTGGGGGCATCCCGTCAGGAAGTCCAGGATCCAGTTGTACCGGACCACTTCCGTATTAACAAGTCACTGGTACTTCCTGTTTGAGTTTTTGCTTGTAAGCAGGAATCAGGAGGATATAATTATGGTCAGAGTTGCCAAATGGAGGGCGAGGGAGAGCTTTGTTCCGCGTCTCTGTGTGTGGATTAAAGGTGGTCTAGAGTTTTTTCGCCTCTAGTTGCACATGTGACATGCTGGTAGAAATGAGGTAAAAACAGATTTCAGTTTTCCTGCAATAGGTCTTCATTGTCTCCTCTGCACTGTGCAGAGACTCTTTTTGTTACTGATATCACCTGCTCAAGTGCTTATGTAATCTGTTCCTATACTCCTCATCCGCTAGCCTCCTCCTCATCCGCTAGCCTCCTCCTCATCCGCTAGCCTCCTCCTCATCCTCTAGCCTCCTCCTCATCCGCTAGCCTCCTCCTCATCCGCTAGCCTCCTCCTCATCCTCTAACCTCCTCCTCATCCGCTAGCCTCCTCCTCATCCGCTAGCCTCCTCCTCATCCGCTAGCCTCCTCCTCATCCGCTAGCCTCCTCCTCATCCTCTAGCCTCCTCCTCATCCGCTAGCCTCCTCCTCATCCGCTAGCCTCCTCCTCATCCTCTAGCCTCCTCCTCATCCGCTAGCCTCCTCATCCGCTAGCCTCCTCCTCATCTTCAAGCCTCCTCCTCATCCGCTAGCCTCCTCCTCATCCGCTAGCCTCCTCCTCATCCGCTAGCCTCCTCCTCATCCGCTAGCCTCCTCCTCATCCGCTAGCCTCCTCCTCATCCGCTAGCCTCCTCCTCATCCGCTAGCCTCCTCCTCATCCGCTAGCCTCCTCCTCATCCGCTAGCCTCATCCTCTAGCCTCCTCCTCATCCGCTAGCCTCCTCCTCATCCGCTAACCTCCGCCTCATCCGCTAGCATCCTCCTCATCCGCTAACCTCCTCCTCATCCGCTAGCCTCCTCCTCATCCGCTAGCCTCCTCCTCATCCGCTAGCCTCCTCCTCATCCGCTAGCCTCCTCCTCATCCGCTAGCCTCATCCTCTAGCCTCCTCCTCATCCGCTAGCCTCCTCCTCATCCGCTAACCTCCTCCTCATCCGCTAGCCTCCTCCTCATCCTCTAGCCTCCTCCTCATCCGCTAGCCTCCTCCTCATCCGCTAGCCTCCTCCTCATCCGCTAGCCTCCTCCTCATCCGCTAGCCTCCTCCTCATCCTCTAGCCTCCTCCTCATCCGCTAGCCTCCTCCTCATCCGCTAGCCTCCTCCTCATCCTCAAGCCTCCTCCTCATCCGCTAACAACCTCCTCATTCGCTAGCCTCCTCCTCATCTGCTAGCCTCCTCTTCATCCGCTAGCCTCCTCCTCATCTGCTAGCCTCCTCATCCGCTAGCCTCCTCCTCATCCTCAAGCCTCCTCCTCATCCGCTAGCCTCCTCCTCATCCTCTAACCTCCTCCTCATCCTCTAGCCTCCTCCTCATCTGTTAGCCTCCTCCTCATCCGCTAGCCTCCTCCTCATCCGCTAGCCTCCTCCTCATCCGCTAGCCTCCTCCTCATCCACTAGCCTCCTCCTCCTCCTCATCCTCAAGCCTCCTCCTTATCAGCTAGCCTAATTACAGAGACAGCCTCCGTCTTGGGTTTGGGATGGTGGTGGCTTTGAACACCAGGCTAAGCTCTGAGTGAACCACGCGGGAGAGGGAGAGAGGGGAAGAGAGGATAGAGGAGAAACCCACAGGCCGACTTTCCTCTTTCCTCTGGAAAAACTGAAAGACCTCCATTTTTTGCTTGTTTACACTGCTGCCTCCAAATGAATTCAAGATGGTGGCTGGACTAGCGGAAACCATCGAGCGCCAGCAGGGATTTGATCAAAGACATTCGATTCAGCAATTTTGAGTTTTTAATTGACCACTAATTAGGTCAAATTAACCCGGCAACGGTTGGCCTCATTGCCAAATAATGCAAGAGCAGAGAGAGAGAGGGGAGTGTGTGTGTGTGTGTGTGTGTGTGTGTGTGTGTGTGTGTGTGTGTGTGTGTGTGTGCGTGTGTGCGTGTGTGCGTGTGCGTGTGTGCGTGCGTGTGTGTGTGTGTGTGTGCATGTGTACGTGTGTGTGTGTGTGTGTGTGTGTGTGTGTGTGTGTGTGTGTGTGTGTGCGTGCGTGCGTGCGTGCGTGCGTGTGTGTGTGCGTGTGTGTGTGTGTGTCACAGAAGCAGTCAGTCAAACAGACGCACCACTGTTATGGTGTGAGGGCCGAGCTGCAGAGGTCCTTACCTGGAACTACCAGGTTAATTAGGAAAGGATGTGTGGGAGGGTAACCGCAGTTTGTACTCTGGAGATGGGAGGGACAGGCTATGGCGTCTGTGCCCAGGGTAAAGGCCTTGTGACTAGGGTACAGACGCAGAGCCGTGGTGGAACACCTGGAGCAGGGCAACATGGTGTGTGTGTGTGAGTGTGTGTGCGTCTACTCTACAAAATCCATGACAGGATTTTGACGTGCCCTCGCTGCTTCACACCGGTGGATCTGATTGGTAGCTGATTGGTAGCTGGGAAGAGGGGGGTGGGGCAGGGGAAGAGGAGGGGAGGGGTGGGGCAGATGGGTGAGGCAGGGGGGTGGGGCAGGGGAAGAGGAGGGGAGGGGTGGGGCAGATGGGTGAGGCAGGGGGGTGAGGCAGGGGGAAGAGGAGGGGAGGGGTGGGGCAGATGGGTGAGGCAGAGGGGTGAAGCAGGGGGAAGTGGGGGGGTGAGGCAGGGGGATGGGGGGTGAGGCAGGGGGAAAAGGAGGGGTGGGGTAGGTGGGTGAGGCAGAGGGGTGAGGCAGGGGGAAGGGGGGGTGGGGCAGGGGGAAGAGGAGGGGAGGGGTGGGGCAGATGGGTGAGGCAGGGGGGTGAGGCAGGGGGAAGAGGAGGGGAGGGGTGGGGCAGATGGGTGAGGCAGAGGGGTGAAGCAAGGGGAAGTGGGGGGGTGAGGCAGGGGGATGGGGGGTGAGGCAGGGGGAAAAGGAGCGGTGGGGCAGGTGGGTGAGGCAGAGGGGTGAGGCAGGGGGAAGGGGGGGTGGGGCAGGTGGGTGAGGCAGGGGGAAGAGGAGGGGTGAGGCAGGGGGAAGAGGGGGAGTGAGGCAGGGGGATGGGGGGTGAGGCAGGGGGAAGAGGAAGAGGGGGAGTGAGGCAGGGGGAAGGGGGGGTGGGGCAGGTGGGTGAGGCAGGGGGAAGGAGGGGTGAGGCAGGGGGAAGGGGGGTGAGGCAGGTGGGTGAGGCAGGGGGAAGAGAAGGGGGGAGTTAGCGAGCACTAGCAACGTCTGTAACACAGAAGGTCCAGGAAAGGAGATGTGCTTTACGGAACCTTCAGGCTCAATGCTGCTTTCTTCTCTCCCTGACGTTTCTCTGACAGGTAGGAGAGAGCAGCTACATGGTAGGCTCTGGGCAAACCTAGGGCACTATACAGGGAAAAGGTTGCGATTTGGGACGCAGTCCCATTTATTTTGGGGTTTGAGGGTATCAAAGGACTAGCCAGGGAGCAAAAGAAGAAGTGAAGAACCTCGTCCTAAGACAGAACCCCGTCCTAACACAGAACCCCGTCCTAACACAGAACCCTGTCCTAACACAGAACCCTGTCCTAACACAGAACCCTGTCCTAACACAGAACCCTGTCCTAACACAGAACCCCATCCTAACACAGAACCCCGTCCTAAGACAGAACCCTGTCCTAACACAGAACCCTGTCCTAACACAGAACCCTGTCCTAACACAGAACCCTGTCCTAACACAGAACCCCGTCCTAACACAGAACCCCGTCCTAACACAGAACCCCGTCCTAACACAGAACCCCGTCCTAACACAGAACCCTGTCCTAACACAGAACCCCGTCCTAACACAGAACCCCGTCCTAACACAGAACCCTGTCCTAACACAGAACCCCGTCCTAACACAGAACCCCGTCCTAACACAGAACCCACAGAACCCCGTCCTAAGACAGAACCCTGTCCTAACACAGAACCCACATAACCCTGTCCTAACACAGAACCCCGTCCTAATACAGAACCCCGTCCTAACACAGAACCCCGTCCTAACACAGAACCCCGTCCTAACACAGAACCCCGTCCTAACACAGAACCCCATCCTAACACAGAACCCCATCCTAACACAGAACCCCATCCTAACACAGAGCAGACGTACTGCATTGAAGCGTATTCTGACAGGGGGGCTGCAGAATAACACAATTTATCTCAATGAAGAGACACCCAACCACCCACCCCAAACAACCCAAACCACCCAAAATCAACCACCCACCCCAAACCAAACTAAGCTAGTACAGAGAGGTGATCCCAGTGTCAGTGCCAGGCTAGTACAGAGAGGTGATCCCAGTACAGTGCCAGGCTAGTACAGAGAGGTGATCCCAGTGTCAGTGCCAGGCTAGTACAGAGAGGTGATCCCAGTACAGTGCCAGGCTAGTACAGAGAGGTGATTCCAGTACAGTGCCAGGCTAGTACAGAGAGGTGATCCCAGTGTCAGTGCCAGGCTAGTACAGAGAGGTGATCCCAGTGTCAGTGCCAGGCTAGTACAGAGAGGTGATCCCAGTGTCAGTGCCAGGCTAGTACAGAGAGGTGATCCCAGTACAGTGCCAGGCTAGTACAGAGAGGTGATCCCAGTGTCAGTGCCAGGCTAGTACAGAGAGGTGATCTGACCAGTACAGTGCCAGGCTAGTACAGAGAGGTGATCCCAGTGTCAGTGCCAGGCTAGTACAGAGAGGTGATCCCAGTGTCAGTGCCAGGCTAGTACAGAGAGGTGATCCCAGTGTCAGTGCCAGGCTAGTACAGAGAGGTGATCCCAGTACAGTGCCAGGCTAGTACAGAGAGGTGATCCCAGTACAGTGCCAGGCTAGTACAGAGAGGTGATCCCAGTGTCAGTGCCAGGCTAGTACAGAGAGGTGATCCCAGTGTCAGTGCCAGGCTAGTACAGAGAGGTGATCCCAGTGTCAGTGCCAGGCTAGTACAGAGAGGTGATTCCAGTACAGTGCCAGGCTAGTACAGAGAGGTGATCCCAGTGTCAGTGCCAGGCTAGTACAGAGAGGTGATCCCAGTGTCAGTGCCAGGCTAGTACAGAGAGGTGATCCCAGTACAGTGCCAGGCTAGTACAGAGAGGTGATCCCAGTGTCAGTGCCAGGCTAGTACAGAGAGGTAATTCCAGGACAGTGCCAGGCTAGTACAGAGAGGTGATTCCAGGACAGTGCCAGGCTAGTACAGAGAGGTGATTCCAGGACAGTGCCAGGCTAGTACAGAGAGGTAATTCCAGGACAGTGCCAGGCTAGTACAGAGAGGTGATCCCAGTGTCAGTGCCAGGCTAGTACAGAGAGGTGATCCCAGTACAGTGCCAGGCTAGTACAGAGAGGTGATCCCAGTGTCAGTGCCAGGCTAGTACAGAGAGGTGATTCCAGTACAGTGCCAGGCTAGTACAGAGAGGTGATTCCAGTACAGTGCTCTCTTGTGGAATGTATCTGAAATCATTACGATAGTTCTGTATAGAGTTCTATTGTTTATGCCGATCTATGGTTGAAACAAAAGCAAGCCAACAGAATGGAACAGCACAATATAAACCTGCTATTGTTGTTGTATTCTTTGGAAATCCCGTGTAATTGACAACAAAAGCAAATGAAGGAATTTCTTTGTGAGTCTTGTGTGTTTTGATTGTGAGAAGGGGAAAGACGAGCTTGGACTGAAGCTTAGTCCGGGTTTGACCCGGGTAGGACCGTCATTTTCAATAAGAATTTGTTCTTAACTGACTTGCCTAGATAAATAAAGGTTAAATAAAATAAAATACACATTTAGAGAGATGCAGAAACACCCAGGCAACGAGATAGGAATGTGTACTATAGAAGCTGAGAGAGATGCAGAGACACCAGGCAACGAGATAGGAATGTGTACTATAGAAGCTGAGAGAGATGCAGAGAGACCCAGGCAACGAGATAGGAATGTGTACTATAGAAGCTGAGAGAGATGCAGAGACCCAGGCAACGAGATAGGAATGTGTACTATAGAAGCTGAGAGAGATGCAGAGACACCCAGGCAACGAGATAGGAATGTGTACTATAGAAGCTGAGAGAGATGCAGAGAGACCCAGGCAACGAGATAGGAATGTGTACTATAGAAGCTGAGAGAGATGCAGAGAGACCCAGGCAACGAGATAGGAATGTGTACTATAGAAGCTGAGAGAGATGCAGAGACCCAGGCAACGAGATAGGAATGTGTACTATAGAAGCTGAGAGAGATGCAGAGACACCCAGGCAACGAGATAGGAATGTGTACTATAGAAGCTGAGAGAGATGCAGAGAGACCCAGGCAACCAGATAGGAATGTGTACTATAGAACACTGACAAACACCACAGAGGAAAAATGAATCACACTAGTAAAAAAACGCAATGGTCACAGTAGAAAATAAAATATTGAAAAAAATCAAGTCACAAATCCATCCCTCTCGAACCCAACGCCCCCCCCCCCAAAAAAAAGTACACATTTATTTTAAGAATGACCACAAAAATGACATAATAATTCTCTAAGAATCATAAATGATCATACTAAATTAAATAAATGATTCTCAGAAAACTCCCACTTACATTCTCTACAGAAAATAAAGCTATAATTGTACGACATTTATTCTGGTTAAGGAGACCAGGCGGTGAACGCCATCCTATACGGACCCTATATAGAT
>NC_059442.1:169215367-169220367 GCF_905237065.1 Salmo salar | reverse complement strand
TCATCCCACAAAATGCATAGTGCATTTCATGTAAAACATAAACTGCACTATAACGCTAAAACACTAAAACACTAAAACACTATTACACTATTACACTATAACACTATAACATTATAACATTATAACACTAAAACACTATTACACTATAACACTATAACACTATTACACTATTACACTATAACACTATAACATTATAACATTATAACACTAAAACACTATAACACTATAACATTATAACATTATAACACTAAAACACTATTACACTATTACACTATAACACTATAACACTATAACACTATTACACTATAACACTATAACACTATAACACTATAACACTATAACATTACAACACTACAACACTACAACACTATTACACTATAACCTTATAACACTATAACACTATAACATTATAACACTACAACACTACAACACTACTACACTATTACACTATTACACTATAACACTATAACACTATAACACTATTACACTATAACACTATAACACTATTACACTATAACACTATAACACTATTACACTATAACACTATTACACTATAACCTTATAACACTTTTACACTATAACATTATAACACTACAACACTACAACACTATTACACTATTACACTATAACACTATAACACTATTACACTATAACACTATAACACTATTACACTATAACACTATAACACTATGACACTATAACCTTATAACACTTTTACACTATAACATTATAACACTACAACACTACAACACTATTACACTATTACACTATAACACTATAACACTATAACACTATTACACTATAACACTATAACACTATAACACTATAACATTATAACACTATAACATTATAACACTATAACACTATTACACTATAACACTATAACACTATAACACTTTAACACTTTAACACTATTACACTATTACACTATAACACTATAACACTATAACACTATAGCACTATTGCACTATAACACTAGAACATTATAACACTATTACACTATAACACCATTACACTGTAAAATTATAACATTATAACACTATAACACTATTACACAATAACACTATAAACCTATTACACTATTACACTATAACACTATAACACTATTACACTATAACACTATTACACTATAACACTATAACACTATTACACTATAACATTATAACACTATAACACTATTACACTATAACACTATTACACTATAACACTATTACACTATAACACTAATACACTATAAAACCATAACACTATAACACTATTACACTATAACACTATAACATTATAACACTATAACACTATTACACTATAACACTATTACACTATAACACTATAACATTATAACACTATAACACTATTACACTATTACACTATAACACTATAACACTATAACACTATAACATTATAACACTATTACACTATTACACTATTACACCATTAAATTATAACACTATAACACTATTACACTATTACACTATAACACTATTACACTATAACACTATAACACTATTACACTATAACACTATAACACTATAACACTATAACACCATTATACTATAACACTATAACACTATAACACTATTACACTAAAACACCATTACACTATTACACTATAACACTATAACACTATTACACTATAACAATATTACACTATAACACTATAACACTATAACAATATTACACTATTACACTATAACACTATAACACTATAACAATATTACACTATTACACTATAACACTATAACACTATAACACTATTGCACTATAACAATATTACACTATAACACTAGAACATTATAACACCATTACACTATAACATTATAACATTATAACACTATAACACTATTACACTATAACACTATAAACCTATTACACTATTACACTATAACACTATAACACTATTACACTATAACACTATTACACTACAACACTATAACACTATTACACTATAACACTATAACACTATAACAATATTACACTATTACACTATAACACTATAACACTATAACACTATTGCACTATAACAATATTACACTATAACACTAGAACATTATAACACCATTACACTATAACATTATAACATTATAACACTATAACACTATTACACTATAACACTATAAACCTATTACACTATTACACTATAACACTATAACACTATTACACTATAACACTATTACACTACAACACTATAACACTATTACACTATAACATTATAACACTATAACACTATTACACTATAACACTATTACACTATAACACTAATACACTATATCACCATAACACTATTAGACTATAACACTATTACACTATAACACTATAACATTATAACACTATAACACTATTACACTATAACACTATAACATTATAACACTATAACACTATTACACTATAACACTATTACACTATAACACTATAACATTATAACACTATAACACTATTACACTATAACATTATAACACTATTACACTATAACACTATTACACTATAACATTATAACACTATAACACTATAACACTATTACACTATAACACTATAACACTATTAAACTATAACACTATAACACTATAACACTATTACACTATAACACTATAACATTATAACACTATTACACTATAACACTATTAAACTATTACACTATGACACTATGACATTATAACACTATTACACTATAATACTATTACACTATAACATTATAACATAACGCTATAACACTATTACACTATAACACTATTAAACTATTACACTATGACACTATGACATTATAACACTATTACACTATAATACTATTACACTATAACATTATAACATAACGCTATAACACTATTACACTATAACACTATTACACTATGACACTTTAACATTATAACACTATTACACTATAACATTATAACACTATAACACTATTACACTATAACACTATAACACTATAACACATAACACCATTACACTATAACACTATTACACTATAACACTATAACACTATAACACTATTACACTATTACACTATAACACTATAACACTATTACACTATAACACTATTACACTATAACACTATTACACTATTACACTATTACACATTACACTATAACAATATTACACTACTACACTATAACACTATAACACTATTACACTATAACACTATTTCACTATAACACTATAACACCATTACACTATACCACCATTACACTGTAACACTATTACACTATAACACTAAAACACCATTACACTATTACACTATAACACTGTAACATTATAACACTATTACACTATAACACTCATAACAATCAATACAGGCAGAAAAACTACGTGGTGAGGGTTAACCACTTTACTCAGCGTTTTGCATAATTTGTCTCTTACACAACATATGTCTGTGAGCCCCTGCCCCACACGGCCCCACACGGCCCAGCACAGCTAGGTATGACCTATTTCAATGGGATTTTCTCCCCCTTGACAAAAGCTCTCTTTTCACTTCCATGATGAGAGGCCAGGCCATAGAACCAGGCCCCTGCTGCAGAGAGAGAGAGAGAGAGAGACAGCGAGAGAGAAACTGTGTCACGTAGTTCGCCATCTCGGCCCGGGATGGAGTAGAGTAGAGGCGGTGACACCGCCATCCAGAGTCAAGATTAGAGGGTGAGGCCAGGGCTTACAGAGAGTGAACAGAGAGGGAAAGAGCTCTCCTCTCCTCTCCTCTCCTCTCCTCTCCTCTCCTCTCCTCTCCTCTCCTCTCCTCTCCTCTCCTCTCCTCTCCTCTCCTCTCCTCTCCTCTCCTCTCCGGCTACTCTATTTCTCTCCTCTCCTCTCCTCTCCTCTCCTCTCCTCTCCTCTCCTCTCCTCTCCTCTCCTCTCCTCTCCTCTCCTCTCCTCTCCTCTCCTCTCCTCTCCTCTCCTCTCCTCTCCTCTCCTCTCCTCTCCTCTCCTCTCCTCTCCTCTCCTCTCCTCTCCTCTCCTCTCTCTCTCCTCTCCTCTCCTCTCCTCTCCTCTCCTCTCCTCTCCTCTCCTCTCCTCTCCTCTCCTCTCCTCTCCTCTCCTCTCCTCTCCTCTCCTTCACTCCTTCACTCCTCTTTCCCAGGTTGTTAGCAACAGAAGACTATCTGCCAGTCTGTATGCCTGCTGTTACCCATACCCGACCAACAGCCATGCCACCTTGTGAAGTTCCCCAGCCCAGACGCCTGCTTGCCCGCCAGTCTGCCCTGATGCTGATTGCAGTTTGATCAGCCTGACCCAACTGGCAAGGCCTCAGTCACCGGACAAATTCCCATCACCAGAAAGACCCAGGCTGTATCTCAAATAGCACCCTATTCCCTACGGTGTACTACTTTGACCAGGGCCCATGGGGAATAGGGTGCAATTTGGGATGCTGCTCCATCACTATCCCGTTTCGCTTTGTGTGGAAATCCCAGTTATCTCAGGAATGGTTCTAAAGGGTGTCTCTCTGGCCCATCCCTGCCTGACAGGTTCATCCATATGGGGCATCATCAATAGGGTGGATGACGGCTAACCCTTTCTCTGTGTAGATCAGCACGTTCTGGCAACACTACCAACGGATGCTATGGTGAAGCGTTGTTTAGCGCGGGAACGAGAAGAAAAAATACACTATGGTCCTGCCGTTATAGAAGATGGAGGATAAATACTGGCACGTGTGTGTTGGAATGAAAGGCTAGATAATTACACAAAATATATATTTTCCTACAACATGTTCTAAAGAACAGGAAGCAATTTATACTGTTAGTGAAATAGTAACTGACCATCATAATAATTATTTTGCAAATTATACTATTAGTGAAATAGCAAATTACCATCATAATATTTATTTTTCAAATTATATTATTCGTGAAATAGCAAATGACCATCATAATATTAATTTTTCAAATTATATTATTCGTGAAATAGCAAATAACCATCCTAATATTTATTTTTTTAAATTATATTATTTCTGTTTCCCATCACAATTTAGTTTGACATTCTGAAACGTTTCACTTTTTGGGGGAGGAGACAGATAGATA
>NC_059442.1:169065367-169210367 GCF_905237065.1 Salmo salar | reverse complement strand
CTCTCTCTCTCTCTCTCTCTCTCTCTCTCTCTCTCTCTGTCTTTCTCTCTCTCTCTATCTCTCTCTCTGTGTCTATCTTTCTCTCTCTCTCTCTTTCTCTCTCTCTCTCTCTCTCTCTCTCTCTCTCTCTCTCTCTCTCTCTCTCTCTCAAACACACACAAACATGCACGCACGCACAAACACTACATCTCTCTCTCTCTGTCTCTCTCGCTCTCTCAAACACGCCGACACACTTTTATGTTTCCATAGTAAATCTGGAAGCTATAGATATCCCTGCACGCATGAAGCTACGTAGATCGGATCCTTTGAAGAGAACCAAATATGAACTTTTCCCATCCACAGCTTTTATGACTACATGCTTTCATTAAACTGTTTCTGCCCCCTTTTTAACTGTGTAATCTCCCTTCACACTGTACCTCATATACCAGCAGCTCACTACTACTACTACTCTCTGTCTCTCTCTCTCTCTCTCTGTCTCTCTCTCTCTCTCTCTGTCTCTCTCTCTCTCTGTGTCTCTCTCTGTCGCTCTCTCTCTGTCTCTCTCTCTCTCTGTGTCTCTCTCTGTCGCTCTCTCTCTGTCTCTCTCTCTCTCTCTCTCTGTCTCTCTCTCTCTCTCTCTGTGTCTCTCTCTGTCGCTCTCTCTCTGTCTCTCTCTCTCTCTGTGTCTCTCTCTGTCGCTCTCTCTCTGTCTCTCTCTCTCTCTGTGTCTCTCTCTGTCGCTCTCTCTCTGTCTCTCTCTCTCTCTCTCTGTCTCTCTCTCTCTCTCTCTCTGTGTCTCTCTCTGTCGCTCTCTCTCTCTGTCTCTCTCTCTCTCTCTGTCTCTCTCTCTCTCTGTGTCTCTGTGTCTCTCTCTCTCTCTCTTATTCTCTCTCTCTCTCTCTCTGCCTCTCTCTCTCTCTCTCTCTCTCTCTCATATACCAGCAGCTCACTTAACAGTCTACTCTTTGTGCCCTGTTACACACACACACACACACACACACACACACACTGGTTAGGCTCTGGGTTGAGGATTGATAGAGAGATAGAGAGGGGTTAGTAGTAGTAGAGAGGGGTTAGTAGTAGTAGAGAGGGGTTAGTAGTAGTAGAGAGGGGTTAGTAGTAATAGAGAGGGAGAGAGAGGGGTTAGTAGTAATAGAGAGGGAGAGAGGGGTTAGCAGTAATAGAGAGGGGTTAGTAGTAATAGAGAGGGAGAGAGAGAGAGGGGTTAGCAGTAGTAGAGAGAGGGGTTAGTAGTAGTAGAGAGGGGTTAGTAGTAGTAGAGAGGGGTTAGTAGTAGTAGAGAGGGGTTAGTAGAAGTAGAGAGAGGGGTTAGTAGTAGTAGAGAGGGGTTAGTAGTAGTAGAGAGGGGTTAGTAGTAGTAGAGAGGGGTTAGTAGTAGTAGAGAGGGGGTTAGTAGTAGATATGGGGTTGTTAGTAGTAGAGAGGGGTTAGTAGTAGTAGAGAGGGGTTAGTAGTAGTAGAGAGGGGTTAGTAGTAGTAGAGAGGGGGTTAGTAGTAGTAAAGAGGGGTTAGTAGTAGTAGAGAGGGGTTAGTAGAAGTAAAGAGAGGGGTTAGTAGTAGTACAGAGGGGTTAGTAGTAGTAGAGAGGGGTTAGTAGTAGTAGAGAGGGGGTAGTAGTAGTAGAGAGGGGGTTAGTAGTAGTAGAGAGGGGGTAGTAGTAGTAGAGAGGGGTTAGTAGAAATAGAGAGGGGTTAGTAGTAGTAGAGAGGGGTAGTAGTAGTAGAGAGGGGTTAGTAGTAGTAGAGAGGGGTTAGTAGTAGTAGAGAGGGGGTTAGTAGTAGAGAGAGGGGTTAGTAGTAAGAGAGAGGGGTTAGTAGTAGTAGAGAGGGGTTAGTAGTAGTAGTAGAGAGGGGTTAGTAGTAGAGAGAGGGGTTAGTAGTAGTAGTAGAGAGGGGTTAGTAGTAGTAGAGAGGGGTTAGTAGTAGTAGTAGAGAGGGGTCAGTAGTAGTAGTAGAGAGGGGTTAGTAGTAGTAGTAGTAGAGAGGGGTTAGTAGTAGAGAGAGGGGTTAGTAATAGTAGTAGAGAGGGGTTAGTAGTAGTAGTAGAGAGGGGTTAGTAGTAGTAGTAGAGAGGGGTCAGTAGTAGTAGTAGAGAGGGGTTAGTAGTAGTAGAGAGGGGTTAGTAGTAGTAGTAGAGAGGGGTCAGTAGTAGTAGTACAGAGGGGTTAGTAGTAGTAGTAGAGAGGGGTCAGTAGTAGTAGTAGAGAGGGGTTAGTAGTAGTAGTAGAGAGGGGTCAGTTGTAGTAGTAGAGAGGGGTTAGTAATAGTAGTAGAGGGGTCAGTAGTAGTAGTAGAGAGGGGTTAGTAGTAGTATGGAGGGGTTAGTAGTAGAGAGAGGGGTTAGTAGTAGTAGTAGAGAGGGGTCAGTAGTAGTAGTAGAGAGGGGTTAGTAGTAGTAGAGAGGGGTTAGTAGTAGTAGAGAGGGGTTAGTAGTAGTAGAGAGGGGTTAGTAGTAGTAGTAGAGAGGGGTTAGTAGTAGTAGAGAGGGGTTAGTAGTAGAGAGAGGGGTTAGTAGTAGTAGTAGAGAGGGGTTAGTAGTAGTAGAGAGGGGTTAGTAGTAGTAGAGAGGGATTAGTAGTAGTAGAGAGGGGTTAGTAGTAGTAGAGAGGGGGTAGTAGTAGTAGAGAGGGGTTAGTAGTAGTAGAGAGGGGTTAGTAGTAGAGAGAGGGGTTAGTAGTAGTAGTAGAGAGGGGTTAGTAGTAGTAGAGAGGGGTTAGTAGTAGTAGAGAGGGGTTAGTAGTAGTAGAGAGGGGTCAGTAGTAGTAGAGAGGGGTTAGTAGTAGTAGAGAGGGGTTAGTAGTAGTAGTAGAGAGGGGTTAGTAGTAGTAGAGAGGGGTTAGTAGTAGTAGAGAGGGGTTAGTAGTAGTAGTAGAGGGGTCAGTAGTAGTAGTAGAGAGGGGTTAGTAGTAGTAGAGAGGGGTTAGTAGTAGTAGAGAGGGGTTAGTAGTAGTAGAGAGGGGTCAGTAGTAGTAGTAGAGAGGAGTTAGTAGTAGTAGAGAGGGGTTAGTAGTAGTAGAGAGGGGTTAGTAGTAGTAGTAGAGAGGGGTCAGTAGTAGTAGTAGAGAGGGGTTAGTAGTAGTAGAGAGGGGTTAGTAGTAGTAGAGAGGGGTTAGTAGTAGTAGAGACGACCATTATAGAGTTGCATACAAACACAGTTAATAGACTCCCCGCTTTTTGCTTTAATTTGATTAAAAAGCTAGTGTCATGAAGGGAATGGTATGATGCACATCTAATAACTGAACCATCTGTCTGGTGAGCTGGCAGGCTACCAGCATTGTGCTGTATGCAGCAGCCAGGCAGCAGCATGAGAACTTGACGAGAGAGAGAGAGAAGAGAGAGAGAGAGAGCAAGAGAGAGAGAGAGAGAGAGAGACAGAGACAGAGAGAGTGAGAGAGGAGAGAGAGAGAGAGAGAGAGAGAGAGAGAGCAGAGAGAGAGAGAGAGAGAGAGAGAGAGAGAGAGAGAGAGAGAGAGAGAGAGAGAGAGAGAGAGAGAGAGGAGAGAGAGTTAGCAGTCTTGCCATTGAGAAGGGTAGAAACAGGAAAACCTGGCTCCCTGTAGAGGAAAGGCTGTGCAGCCACTGCACAACAGCAGAACCTGAGACGGAGCTGCATTTCCTCACAAAATGTCAGAAATATAAAACAATTAGAGAGTGTCATTTCCCAAATTTGAAACCCTTATTCAAGGTTTCAAAGACCTCTCTGATGAGGATAGGCTACCCGTCCTGTTGGGGGAGGACGCAGAGAGCTGTGGGTTGGCAGCGCACTACATTGCTGCCTGCCATAAGTTGAGGGACAGTGTCTGACAGACCAATCAACCTGCACATGTCCTCTACTGTATGATTATTGTTATTGTTCAATGTATGGTTATTTTGACCCTTGGTTATTGTTATTACTGTTGTCCAGTTGACAATTTTGATTCTCATTTTTTATTTTTTCATATTGTAAATATCCAAAATAAGCTTTGTTGTTACGTCATGCCAATAAAGCAAATTGAATGGAATTGAATGGAATTGAATTGAGAGACAGAGAGAAGAGACAGAGAGAGAGAGAGAGAGAGAGAGAGAGAGAGAGAGAGAGAGAGAGAGAGAGAGAGACAGAGATGAGATGAGATAGAGAGAAAGAGAGAGAGAGAGAGCGAGAGACAGAGAGAGTGAGAGAGAGACAGAGAGAGGAAGAGAGAGAGAGAGAGAGAAAGAGAGAGAGAGAGACAGAGAGAGGGAGAGAGGGAGAGAGAGAGGAAGAGAGAGAAAAAGAGAGAGAGAGAGAGAACAGACTACTGCTGCTTTCTAGCCGCTTGGTCAACAACCATTGTGAGAAAAAACAAAGATATATAAATAAAGTATTTGTATAAAATCTAAAGGGAACAGCATGAGAAGAGAGGAGCCAAGGAGAAGTCCCGGCAGGCTGCACTTGCGCACAGGGCAGGCAGAAAGTTGGTTGGCAGGTGATCGATGACAAGACGTTCGGAGCTTCACAGAGCCTCTCTCTTCACTCAGTCAAAACCCTAACAGATCTACACAGCCTTCAGAAGCAGAACACCAGCAACAGCCTCAGCACTGCACACTCTCTATGGCACCACCACAGTACAACTTGGAACCACCACAATATAACTTAAAACCACCACAATAGAACTTGGAACCAATATAACATAACTTGGTACCACTACAATAGAACTTGGATCCACCACAATATAACTTGGAACCAATATTACATAACTTGGAACCACCACAATAGAACTTGGAACCACCATAATATAACTTGGAACCACCAATATAGAACTTGGAACCACTATAATATAACTTGGAACCACCACAATAGAACTTGGAACCACTACAATAGAAATTGGAACCACTATAATTAAACTTGGAACCACAACAATAGTACTTGGAACCACTACAATAGAACTTGGAACCACTATAATAGAACTTGGAACCAACACAATAGAACTTGGAACCACTACAATAGAACTTGGAACCAACATAACTTGGAACCACTACAATAGAACTTGGAACCACCACAATAGAACTTGGAACCACTACAATAGAACTTGGAACCACCACAATAGAACATGGAACCACCACAATAGAACTTGGAACCACCACAATAGAACTTGGAACCACTACAATAGAACTTGGAACCACTACAATAGAACTTGGAACCACTATAATAGAACTTGGAACCACTACAATACAACTTGGAACCATCACAATACAACTTGGAACCATCACAATAGAACTTGGAACCACTACAATACAACTTGGAACCATCACAATACAACTTGGAACCATCACAATACAACTTGGAACCACTACAATAGAACTTGGAACCACTGTAATATAACTTGGAACCACCACAATAGAACTTGGAACCAATGTAACATAACTTGGAACCACCACAATATAACTTGGAACCACCACAATAGAACTTGGAACCATCACAATATAACTTGGAACCATCACAACAGAACTTGGAACCACCACAATAGAACTTGGAACCACTATAATAGAACTTGGAACCACCACAATAGAACTTGGAACCACTATAATAGAACTTGGAACCACTATAATAGAACTTGGAACCACCACAATAGAGCTTGGAACCAGCATAATAGAACTTGCAACCAGCATAACAGAACTTGGAACCACTTAAATAGAACTTGGAACCACTATAGAACTTGGAACCCCCATAATGGAATGGCACTCTCCCACCTTTAGACGGTTGAACTACGGACAAGGAGGAAAGATGCAGCAGATACCTTCTATAGAAGAAGAATATAGGCCCAACTATATAACTAGAGACTAAACATAAAACCCAGCCATAAAACTTCTCAGCTTTAACTTCTCTTCTCTGTATACAGTATACAGTGACTTAGGGTTCATTTTGCACTTCCTAAGGCTTCCACTAGATGTCAACAGTCTTTAGAACCTTGTTTCATGCTTCTACTGTTACTGGGGAGAGAATAAGAGCTGACTCAAACAAGTGGACTGCCTGAGGCAAATGAGTTGTTTACTGCGCAGTCATGCAGGCGCGCCGTTCCTTCTTTTTCCTCTGTAATGAATACGCTATTGTCCGTTTGGAATATTATCAAATATTTATGAGAAAAAGACCCTAAGAATTGATTGTAAACATCTTTTGACATGTTTCTACGAACGGTAATGGAACTTTCTGACTTTTCGTCAAGGGTTTTGCGCTCGCGCATTGTACCTTTGGAATAGTGATCTGAACGCGCAAACAAAACGGAGATATTTGGACATAAATATGGAGTTTATCGAACAAAACAAACATTTCTTGTGGAAGTGGGAGTCCTGGGAGTGCATTCCGACGAAGATCAGCAAAGGTAAGTGAAGATTTCTAATACTATTTCTGAGTTTTGTTGACTCCAGAACTTGGCGGGTAACTGTATAGCTTGCTTTGATGGCTGAGCTCTGTACTCAGAATATTGAACAATGTGCTTTCGCCGTAAAGCTATTTTGAAATCTGACACAGCGGTTGCATTAAGGAGAAGTGTATCTATAATTCTTTCAATAACTGTTGTAAATTTGATCAACGTTTATGATGAGTATTTTTGTAAATTGATGTGCTCATTCACCGGCGGTTTTGGAGGCAAAACATTTTCTGAACATGGCACGCCAATGTAAAATGGGGTTTTTGGATATAAATATGAACTTTATCGAACAAAACATACATGTATTGTGTAACATTGAGGCCTGGGAGTGTCATCTGATGAAGATCGTCAAAGGTTAGTGATTAATTTTAGCTGTATTTCAGGTTTTTGTGACGCCTCTCCTTGCTTGGAAAATGGCTGTGTGTTTTTTTTTGTCTCAGCGCTGTCCTAACATAATCTAATGTTATGCTTTTGCAGTAAAGCCTTTCTGAAATCGGACAATGTGGTTGGATTAACGAGAAGTGTATCTTTAAAATGGGATATAATAGTTGTATGTTTGAGAAATTTGAATTATGAGATTTTTGTTGTTTTGAATTTGCCGCCCTGCTATTTCACTGGCTGTTGAATAGTGTGTACGCTAGCGTCCCACATACCCCAGAGAGGTTAAACAACACAATGCAGTAATATTAGAGAATAAAACACAGACAGATGCTGAACACACAGATTTGGCACCTGATGCTACCTCATTTCAACATACTTGGGTATGTTGAAATGTCACACATTAATACAGCATATCTAAACCAAATGTTTTTTTGTCAATTATTTATCAAATGGAATTTAAAAAAAACATCTTCACCTTAGATTCAAGAACATTTTGCAATATAATTTATAGTTGACAATATTACAAATGAACCCCACAATATAATGACATTATAACTCACAGTCAATGTCAACCAGGTGATAACAAACATGAAAACAATATTAATAATAAAACTAATTTGTGTGGAAAAATTAGATTCCTACAAATATACAATACCAGTTATACTGTTTTCCTCCACTAAAAGGAGACAGTGACTATGTTGTGTTGTGAGGGTAGGAGACAGTGATGGGTGTATTGTGTTGGGGGGAGTGAGGGTAGAGGATAGTAGTGATAGTTGTGTTGGGGGGAGTGAGGGTAGAGGATAGTAGTGATAGTTGTGTAGCGTTGGGGGGAGTGAGGGTAGAGGATAGTAGTGATGGTTGTGTTGGGGGGAGTGAGGGTAGAGGATAGTAGTGATAGTTGTGTTGTGTTGGGGGAGTGAGGGTAGAGGATAGTAGTGATAGTTGTGTTGTGTTGGGGGAGTGAGGGTAGAGGATAGTAGTGATAGTTGTGTTGTGTTGGGGGAGTGAGGGTAGAGGATAGTAGTGATAGTTGTGTTGTGTTGGGGGGAGTGAGGGTAGAGGATAGTAGTGATAGTTGTGTTGTGTTGGGGGGAGTGAGGGTAGAGGATAGTAGTGATAGTTGTGTTGGGGGGAGTGAGGGTAGAGGATAGTAGTGATAGTTGTGTTGTGTTGGGGGGAGTGAGGGTAGAGGATAGTAGTGATAGTTGTGTTGTGTTGGGGGGAGTGAGGGTAGAGGATAGTAGTGATAGTTGTGTTGTGTTGGGGGGAGTGAGGGTAGAGGATAGTAGTGATGGTTGTGTTGTGTTGGGGGGAGTGAGGGTAGAGGAAAGTAGTGACGGTTGTGTTGGGGAGTGAGGGTAGTCTGACGGTTCTGTTAGCTAGCCCGTGTATACGGAGGGTAGTCGGACGTAAATGGCTAGCCCGTGTAAATGGGACAGCACGGCTTTGTGTCTCTCTATACCAGATTTAACAAGTGAAGTGTGAGCGCTTGCCAAACACACACACACACACACACACACACACACACACACACACACACACACACACACACACACACACACACACACACACACACACACACACACACACACACCCGAGCATCCAAGACAAAAGAGACCAATCCCCATGAATAGTTCCCAAATGGAGACTAAATCATTTGCATATGGAGCCGGAGCGAATGGGCTATTCCCAGAATAAATGTTAATAATTCAGTCCCAAAGAACCCTATGTAGTGCACTACTATAGTATAGTGCAGTAGCCAGTGGGCCCTGGTCAAAAGTAGTGCACTATAAAGGGAATGGAGTGCCATTTGGGATACATTCTCTATTTAATTTACAACTCAGTCACAGGTAGACCAGTGGGTAGTATGGGTACAGGTAGAACGGTGGGTAGTATGGGTACAGGTAGAACGGTGGGTAGTATGGGTACAGGTAGAATGGTGGGTAGTATGGGTACAGGTAGACCAGTGGGTAGTATGGGTACAGGTAGACCAGTGGGTAGTATGTGTACAGGTAGACCAGTGGGTAGTATGGGTACAGGTAGACCAGTGGGTAGTATGGGTACAGGTAGAACAGTGGGTAGTATGGGTACAGGTAGACCAGTGGGTGGTATGAGTACAGGTAGACCAGTGGGTAGTATGGGTAATGGTAGACCAGTGGGTAGTATGGGTACAGGTAGACCAGTGGGTAGTATGGGTACAGGTAGACCAGTGGGTAGTATGAGTACAGGTAGACCAGTGGGTAGTATGGGTACAGGTAGACCAGTGGGTAGTATGGGTAATGGTAGACCAGTGGGTAGTATGGGTACAGGTAGACCAGTGGGTAGTATGGGTACAGGTAGACCAGTGGGTAGTATGGGTAATGGTAGACCAGTGGGTAGTATGGGTAATGGTAGACCAGTGGGTAGTATGGATACAGGTAGACCAGTGGGTAGTATGGGTACAGGTAGACCAGTGGGTAGTATGGGTACAGGTAGACCAGTGGGTAGTATGGGTACAGGTAGACCAGTGGGTAGTATGGGTAATGGTAGACCAGTGGGTAGTATGGGTACAGGTAGAACAGTGGGTAGTATGGGTACAGGTAGACCAGTGGGTAGTATGGGTACAGGTAGAACAGTGGGTAGTATGGGTACAGGTAGAACAGTGGGTAGTATGGGTACAGGTAGACCAGTGGGTAGTATGGGTACAGGTAGAAAGTGGGTAGTATGGGTAATGGTAGACCAGTGGGTAGTATGGGTAATGGTAGACCAGTGGGTAGTATGGGTAATGGTAGACCAGTGGGTAGTATGGGTAATGGTAGACCAGTGGGTAGTATGGGTAATGGTAGAACGGTGGGTAGTATGGATACAGGTAGACCAGTGGGTAGTATGGATACAGGTAGACCAGTGGGTAGTATGGGTACAGGTAGACCAGTGGGTAGTATGGGTAATGGTAGACCAGTGGGTAGTATGGGTATAGGTAGACCAGTGGGTAGGATGGGTAATGGTAGACCAGTGGGTAGTATGGGTACAGGTAGAACAGTGGGTAGTATGGGTACAGGTAGACCAGTGGGTAGTATGGGTACAGGTAGACCAGTGGGTAGTATGGGTACAGGTAGAATGGTGGGTAGTATGGGTACAGGTAGAATGGTGGGTAGTATGGGTACAGGTAGAATGGTGGGTAGTATGGGTACAGGTAGACCAGTGAGTAGTATGGGTACAGGTAGACCAGTGGGTAGTATGGGTACAGGTAGAACGGTGGGTAGTATGGGTACAGGTAGACCAGCGGTAGTATGGGTACAGGTAGACCAGTGGGTAATATGGGTACAGGTAGGACGGTGGGTATTATGGGTACAGGTAGAATGGTGGGTAGTATGAGTACAGGTAGATTGGTGGGTAGTATGGGTACAGGTAGACCAGTGGGTAGTATGGGTACAGGTAGACCAGTGGGTAGTATGGGTACAGGTAGACCAGTGGGTAGTATGGGTACAGGTAGAACAGTGGGTAGTATGGGTACAGGTAGACCAGTGGGTAGTAAGGGTAATGATAGACCAGTGGGTAGTATGGGTACAGGTAGACCAGTGGGTAGTATGGGTAATGGTAGACCAGTGGGTAGTATGGGTACAGGTAGAATGGTGGGTAGTATGGGTACAGGTAGACCAGTGGGTAGTATGGGTACAGGTAGACCAGTGGGTAGTATGGGTACAGGTAGACCAGTGGGTAGTATGGGTACAGGTAGAAAGTGGGAGAAAACGTAGCCGGTAATTTGGGATTTTTTTTAGATTCAGCGTTTTAGCTCACTCACTCACTCTCGTTTGTTTGCTTAATATTGTTAGAGGGCAGGAGAGAAGATGAGAAAGGGATGAGGGGAGAGGATGAGAGAAGGAAGAGAGGCAGAAAGGGAAGAAGAGGAGAGTAAAGGAGGGGAGTGGAGAGGAGAGGAGAGGAGAGGAGAGGAGAGGAGAGGAGAGGAGAGGAGAGGAGAGGAGAGGAGAGGAGAGGAGAGGAGAGGAGAGGAGAGGAGAGGAGAGGAGAGGAGAGGAGAGGAGGGGAGAGGGCCGTTCTGTCTCTGGTCCCCTGTCACTCTCTCTCTCTTTCTCTCTCTCTCTCTCTCTCCCAGGGTTTAGTCCCCGCCGTTAGTCCTCCTGAGATTAGAGTAAACACTACTTGAATTATAGTCACACATTTCATTCTGATTTCATGCTTGGTGGATTTTTGACTCATTAGAAGTGTGATTCGTCAATCTGGCAGGATTCATCATTTGAACCTTTTGTCTCTGTAAATTGAGGGGACTTAAGAGGTTGGGCCAGCGAAGGCCATCTCTCTTTTAAAACAACCCTCTTCACACTCAGGTATTCCGCTCTCTCATTTAGTTTTTTCTTGTCGAAACAATTTCATTTTCTATACATGCACCATTGAAATAATCTTTGAGGTTATGTAAAGTATATTTGAGAATGTGAGATACAGGGCCTTCGGGAAAGTATTCAGACCCGTTGACTTTTTCCACATTTTTGTTATGTTACAGCCTTATTCTAAAATTGATAAAATAAAATAAAAATCCTCATCAATCTACATACAATACACCATAATGACAAAGCAAAAACTGTTTTTTGTTTTAATTGTTGAAATATATATATATCAAAAAACTATAATACCTTATTTACATAAGTATTCAGACCCTTTGCTATGAGACTTGAAATTGAGCACAGGTGCATCCTGTTTCCATTGATCATCCTTGAGATGTTTCTACATGATTTGGAAAGGCACACACCTGTCTATATAAGGTCCCACAGTTGACAGTGCATGTCAGAGCAAAAACCAAGCCATGAGGTCGAGGGAATTGTCCGTGGAGCTCCGAGACAGGATTGTGTTGAGGCAGAGTGCTACGGAAGGGTTACCAAAACATTTATGCAGGATTGAAGGTCTCCAAGAACACAGTGGCCTCCATCATTCTTAAATGGAAGAAGTCTGGAGCCACCAAGGTTTCTAGACAAGTCTCTGAATGTCCTTGAGTGGCCCAGCCAAAGCCCGGACTTGAAACCGATCGAACATCTCTGGAGAGACCTGAAAATAGCTGTGCAGTGACGCGCCGCATCCAACCTGACAAAGCTTCACATTCACACACACACACACACACACACACACACACACACACACACACACACACACACACACACACACACACACACACACACACACACACACACACACACACACACACACACACACACAGAAAGAGCCATCTCCAACACCAGCTCCAGAAACAGAGACAGTCAGATCTTTTTCCAGCACCAGAGGGAGCCTGCTCTTTTTCCAACCCCTGAGAGATGCAGCGCCATCTCCATCACCATCTCCATCACCAGCTCCATCACCAGCTCCTGAGCCAGAGAGAGCCAGCACCAGCTCCAGAGAGAGCCAGAGAGAGCCAGCACCAGCTCCAAAGCCAGACTCAGCATACAGCAGTACAGTGCATTCTGGTTAAGCTAGCTGAGAAAAAACACTGAACAGGAACACCCACAATAAACACATAGAGAATACATCCATCCAGTCATCCACTCTCTGAGACACAAACCCACCAAACTGCCTTTCTTGGTTAAAGTCAATAAACACATGTACACACACATGTACACACACATATATACACACACACACACACACACACACACACACACACACACACACACACACACACACACACACACACACACACACACACACACACACACACACACACCCTCCGGAGCTTAAACGGACTCCAACAGCTGAGGATTATGGTCCTACTGCTTCCTGTCTGTCTGTCTTCAAACATCCTCACACATATCAACACCCCACTGGACAACATTACACAGCTGCCTTCTCCTCTCTGCCAGCTCAAAACATACCATTTTACTACTATGCCCACACACACACATGTTCACGCCACCACACACACACACACACACACACACACACACACACACACACACACACACACACACACACACACACACGTGAACTTACGAACAAATACGCACATCTCACACACACACAGAGACTAAGAGTTTACGTCAAAGAGGAAGTAGAAGTAGATAAAGCTGTCTGAAGACCTCTATTTCAGCTTACACTTCATTGTGTCCCAAGCTGGTATTATTCACTAACTGGGTGTAAACTCGATACATCAAATGGGTGAGAATATACTTAGAAAATTACCATGTTCTGTTTAAATGACAAGACAAGGTGATACAGCTTTTCAAAATGAACGACACAATGACAATGTCATGACTGTCCTGTGAGGATCACAATGGGTCAGATCAGCTTGGCAATGGTTGACAATAACCAGACCTTCTCTCACCAACAGAAGAGGGGAGGAGGGAGCTGGTGGGAGGTTGACAGCTCACACCCTGTCGTAAATTACAGAAGAGGACTCTCTCTTTTTCCCCTCCAGTAAAATCCACCAAGGAATGGTCTTTGTTAACAGACTTTTTCCCGACGAAACTCAAACACATTCAAAAAGCGAATACTGGAACAATATTTCTAACATAAGAATGCGGAGAATGGTCAGAGATGAGCTATAGAAAACTAATGTTATATTGCTTTTTTATTTTGTGATGTCATTAGAAAGGTTATGGAGGAAATACTGTAACTTGAAAAAGGTATGAAGTCTCCATCCTTAACGTTGCATACGAAACCTTGAAAAACAATGAAAGTATTTTTTTGTTAAGAATAGAACAGAAAGACGGCGAGACTGCAGCTCATGTCCAAAGTACCCCGACAATCAACACGCGGAGGAATAGACGAGAAGCTCACTGGTACAGCTGATTAGCTGTCTTGAGTCAAATATCTAGAAAAGTGAACTCCTCAAACCATCCTACTACTCTTCTCAAATCACAGTAGTACGCTACTCTCATCACCCCCCACTGGAACCATTGGCACGGCTGGCTAGCTATCTTCCAGAGTGAACAACAGTAGAAGACGGGAAAGGGGAGACCCCTTTCGGACAATCAGAGCTTTGCCAGTTTTCAGCTGAAAGGCCAACAACCTTCTTAAGGAGGGCTGTTCCGACAGAGAGAAACGGTGAACAAAGGCACTCACACATAAATACATACATGATTTCTTATTCCAAATGGGCGATGGTTCGTATGCAAACTATATGATTACTGTAAGAATAGTTCTGAAATTTACAGACGATCTGTGTTTTTTTTCTCCCGCTCTATGTCATTGTGTAACAAGCCACCATATTGTAAAAGTCCGCTAGGGACCTTTGTCTCATGTATTAAGTGTGTATGTTATCCTGTTATTATTTAGTTAGCTAGTAAACAAATAATTAAACCAATTTGTGTAGTACTGAATCATGAGTAAGGCTGGGGTTTCTGCAGATCCTAGAAGGTTCCGACTGTTCAGAATGATGATATGATACGAGGTAATGATTAATAAGATGACTGTTTATCGATGTTAAAAATATATACTTTAAAGAGTTTAACTCAGGATATGTAATAGGTATATCTTATAGAGTTTAATTCAGGAGATGGTCACTCTTTAAACAAACTCTTCTGTGGTGCACCAAATTCTGAATGAGTTAATTGTTACATGATTAATTTAATCGGGTAACAGAAAAACATAGTGGACAAAATAAATAACAGTCATCAGATTAATGAAAGTAAAGTGACGACAAAATATAGATGTAGGTTCATAATTTGAGCCAGTTTGCTACAGCAGGAAAACAAGAAATGTGAATTATTATCTAGATTATAATTAATGGATATTTCTGTATGGTTGATACATTTTTCATGAGGGAAAATCAAGTCTGACATTTCAAAGTGGAAATGACAAATTTCTGAAGCCTTTTTATATCTCAAATAAACTACAGGTTTTAAATGTACTGCATTTCAGGAAAGTTATCCTGCAGTGGAAGTAAAGTTCTCCTGCAACAGGTTGATCAAATTAAGACCCTACATCTGTATCCTATTGGAACTCAGATTTCACATGCCGAACAAAACATCAGTCAAATATAAAGCCATAGGAGGTATGTTATGTAGAGTAAGTGTGTGTGTGAGTGTGTGTGTGTGTCAGTATGAGTGTGTGTGAGTGTGTGTGTGTGTGTGTGTGTGTGTGTGTGTGTGTGTGTGTGTGTGTGTGTGTGTGTGAAAGCATTGATGTTATAAAGGATTTGCGACACACAGAGGAACAGAGGAAAACACAGAGAGAGAGAAAAATGAATATCCCATTGTCTTCTCAATCACCTATATTTCCCAAGCACCCTTAAAATCATAGGATCAGACAGAAGCGTCCCTTACACACCACACACACACACACACACACACACACACACACACACACACACACACACACACACACACACACACACACAGACACACACACACACACACACACACACACACACACACACACAAACACACACACATGCACGAACAGAAACAAACAACTAAACTTCCTTTCCCAACAAACGAGTTACCACTCCCCCATTCACTTTACTACCACTGATCCCCCATTCACTTTACTACCACTGATCCCCCATTCACTTTACTACCACTGATCCCCCATTCCCTTTACTACCACTGATCCCCCATTCACTTTACTACCACTGATCCCCCATTCACTTTACTACCACTGATCCCCCATTCACTTTACTACCACTGATCCCCCATTCACTTTACTACCACTGATCCCCCATTCACTTTACTACCACTGATCATCCATTCACTTTACTACCACTGATCACCCATTCACTTTACTACCACTGATCCCCCATTCACTTTACTACCACTGATCCCCCATTCACTTTACTACCACTGATCCCCCATTCACTTTACTACCACTGATCCTCAGTTCACTTTACTACAACTGATCCCCCATTCACTGCCACTGATCCCCATTCACTTTACTATCACTGATCCCCCATTCACTTTACTACCACTGATCCCCCATTCACTTTACTACCACTGATCCCCAATTCACTTTACTACCACTGATCCCACATTCACTTTACTATCACTGATCCCCTATTCACTTTAAGCCACTGATCCCACATTCACTTTACTACCACTGATCACCCATTCACTACCACTGATCCCCCATTTACTACCACTGATCCCCATTCACTTTACTACCACTGATCCCCCATTCACTACCACTGATCCCCCATTTACTACCACTGATCCACATTCACTTTACTACCACTGATCCCCATTCACGTTACTACCACTGATCCCCCATTTACTACCACTATTCCACATTCACTTTACTACCACTGATCCCCCATTCACTTTACTACCACTGATCCCCCATTCACTTTACTACCACTGATCCCCCATTCACTTTACTACCACTGATCCCCCATTCACTGCCACTGATCCCCGTTTCACTTTACTATCACTGATCCCCCATTCACTTTACTACCACTGATCCCCCATTCACTTTACTACCACTGATCCCCCATTCACTTTACTATCACTGATCCCCTATTCAATTTAAGCCACCGATCCTCCATTCACTTTACTACCACTGATCCCCCATTCACTTTACTATCACTGATGCACTATTCACTTTAAGCCACTGATCCCCCATTCACTTTACTACCACTGATCCCGCATTCACTTTACTACCACTGATCCTCCATCCACTTTACTACCACTGATCCCCCATTCACTTCAAACCCACTGATCCCCCATTAACTTTACAATCACTGATCCCCCCATTCACTACCACTGATCCCCATTGACTTTACTATCACTGATCCCCCATTGTCTTTACTACAACTGATCCTCCATTCACTTTACTACCACTGATCCTCCATTCACTTTACTACCACTGATCACCCCATTCACTACCAGTGATCCCCCATTCACTACCACTGATCCCCCATTCCCTACCACTGATACCCCATTCACTACCACTGATCCCCATTAACTTTACTACCGCTGATCCCACATTCACTTTACTACCACTGATCCTTCATTTACGTTACTACCACTGATCCCCTATTCACTTTACTACCACTGATCCTCCATTCACGTTACTACCGCTGATCCCCCATTCACTTTACTACCACTGATCCCCCATTCACTTTACAACCGCTGATTCCTCATTCACTTTACTACCACTGATCCCCCATTCACTGCCACTGATCCCCTATTCACATTACTATCACTGATCCCCCTTTCACTTTACTACCACTGATCCAACATTCACTACCACTGATCCCCCATTCACTTTACCACCACTGATCCCCCATTCACTTTATTACCACTGATCCCCCATTCACTTTACTACCATTGATCCTCCGTTCACTTTACTACCACTGATCCCCCATTCACTTTACTACCACTGATCCCCCATTTATTTTACTACCACTGATCCCCCATTCACTTTACTACCACTGATCCGCCGTTCACTTTACTACCACTGATCCCCCATTCACTTTACTACCACTGATCCCCCATTCACTTTACTACCACTGATGCCCCATTCACTTTACTACCACTGATCCTCCGTTCACTTTACTACAACTGATCCCCCATTCACATTACTACCACTGATCCCCCATTCACTTTACTACCACTGATCCCCCATTCACTGCCACTGATCCCCATTCACTTTACTATCACTGATCCCCCATTCACTTTACTACCACTGATCCCCCATTCACTTTACTACCACTGATCCCCAATTCACTTTACTACCACTGATCCCACATTCACTTTACTATCACTGATCCCCATTCACTTTACTATCACTGATCCCCTATTCACTTTAAGCCACTGATCCCACATTCACTTTACTACCACTGCTCCCGCATTCACTTTACTAACACTGATCCTCCATCCACTTTACTACCACTGATCCCCCATTCACTTCACAAACACTGATCCCCCATTAAATTTACTACCACTGATCCCCCCATTCACTTTACTATCACTGATCCCCCATTCACTTTACTACCACTGATCCCCCATTCACTTTACTACCACTGATCCCCTATTCACTTTAAGCCACTGATCCCACATTCACTTTACTACCACTGATCACCCATTCACTACCACTGATCCCCCATTTACTACCACTGATCCCCATTCACTTTACTACCACTGATCCCCCATTCACTACCACTGATCCCCCATTTACTACCACTGATCCACATTCACTTTACTACCACTGATCCCCATTCACGTTACTACCACTGATCCCCCATTTACTACCACTGATCCACATTCACTTTACTACCACTGATCCCCCATTCACTTTACTACCACTGATCCCCCATTCACTTTACTACCACTGATCCCCCATTCACTTTACTACCACTGATCCCCCATTCACTGCCACTGATCCCCGTTTCACTTTACTATCACTGATCCCCCATTCACTTTACTACCACTGATCCCCTATTCAATTTAAGCCACCGATCCTCCATTCACTTTACTACCACTGATCCCCCATTCACTTTACTATCACTGATCCACTATTCACTTTAAGCCACTGATCCCCCATTCACTTTACTACCACTGATCCCGCATTCACTTTACTACCACTGATCCTCCATCCACTTTACTACCACTGATCCCCCATTCACTTCAAACCCACTGATCCCCCATTAACTTTACAATCACTGATCCCCCCATTCACTACCACTGATCCCCATTGACTTTACTATCACTGATCCCCCATTGTCTTTACTACAACTGATCCTCCATTCACTTTACTACCACTGATCACCCCATTCACTACCAGTGATCCCCCATTCACTACCACTGATCCCCCATTCCCTACCACTGATACCCCATTCACTACCACTGATCCCCATTAACTTTACTACCGCTGATCCCACATTCACTTTACTACCACTGATCCTTCATTTACGTTACTACCACTGATCCCCTATTCACTTTACTACCACTGATCCTCCATTCACGTTACTACCGCTGATCCCCCATTCACTTTACTACCACTGATCCCCCATTCACTTTACAACCGCTGATTCCTCATTCACTTTACTACCACTGATCCCCCATTCACTGCCACTGATCCCCTATTCACTTTACTATCACTGATCCCCCTTTCACTTTACTACCACTGATCCAACATTCACTACCACTGATCCCCCATTCACTTTACCACCACTGATCCCCCATTCACTTTATTACCACTGATCCCCCATTCACTTTACTACCATTGATCCTCCGTTCACTTTACTACCACTGATCCCCCATTCACTTTACTACCACTGATCCCCCATTTATTTTACTACCACTGATCCCCCATTCACTCTACTACCACTGATCCGCCGTTCACTTTACTACCACTGATCTCCCATTCACATTACTACCACTGATCCCCCATTCACTTTACTACCACTGATCCCCCATTCACTGCCACTGATCCCCATTCACTTTACTACCACTGATCCCCAATTCACTTTACTACCACTGATCCCACATTCACTTTAATATCACTGATCCCCATTCACTTTACTATCACTGATCCCCTATTCACTTTAAGCCACTGATCCCACATTCACTTTACTACCACTGCTCCCGCATTCACTTTACTAACACTGATCCTCCATCCACTTTACTACCACTGATCCCCCATTCACTTCACAAACACTGATCCCCCATTAAATTTACTACCACTGATCCCCCATTCACTTTACTACCACTGATCCTGCGTTCACTTTACTACCACTGATCCCCCATTCACTTTACTACCACTGATCCAACATTCACTACCACTGATCCCCCATTCACTTTACTACCACTGATCCGCCGTTCACTTTACTACCACTGATCCCCCATTCACTTTACTACCACTGATCCCCCATTCACTTTACTACCGCTGATGCCCCATTCACTTTACTACCACTGATCCTCCGTTCACTTTACTACAACTGATCCCCCATTCACTTTACTACCACTGATCCCCAATTCACTTTACTACCACTGATCCCACATTCACTTTACTATCACTGATCCCCATTCGCTTTACTATCACTGATCCCCTATTCACTTTAAGCCACTGATCCCACATTCAGTTTACTACCACTGCTCCCGCATTCACTTTACTAACACTGATCCTCCATCCACTTTACTACCACTGATCCCCCATTCACTTTACTACCACTGATCCTGCGTTCACTTTACTACCACTGATCCCCCATTCACTTTACTACCACTGATCCAACATTCACTACCACTGATCCCCAATTCACTTTACAACCACTGATCCCCCATTCACTTTACTACAACTGATCCTCCGTTCACTTTACTACCACTGATCCTCCATTAACTTTTCAACCACTGATCCCCCATTCACTTTACTACCACTGATCCCCCATTCACTTTACTACCACTGATCCCCTATTCACTTTACTACCACTGATCCCCTATTCACTTTAAGCAACTGATCACACATTCACTTTACTACCACTGATCCCCCATTCACTTTACTATCACTGATCCCCCCATTGTCTTTACTATCACTGATCCCCCATTGTTTTACTACCACTGATCATCAATTCACTTCATTACCACTGATCCCCCATTCAGTTTACTACCACTGATCCCCCATTCACTTTACAACCACTGATCCCACATTCACTTTACTACCACTGATCCCCCATTTACTTTATTACCACTGATGCTCCATTCACTTTACTATCACTGATCCCCCATTGTCTTTACTATCACTGATCCCCCATTGTTTTACTACCACTGATCATCAATTCACTTTATTACCACTGATCCCAATTAAGTTTACTACCAATGATCCCCCATTCACTTTACAACCACTGATCCCCCATTCACTTTACTACCACTGATCCCCCATTCACTTTACTACCACTGATCCTCCATTCACGTTACTACCACTGATCCCCCATTCACTTTACTACCACTGATCCCCCATTCACTTTACTACCACTGATCCCCCATTCACTTTACTACCACTGATCCCCCATTCACTTTACTACCACTGATCCCCCATTCACTTTACTACCACTGATCCGCCGTTCACTTTACTACCACTGATCCCCCATTCACTTTACTACCACTGATCCCCCATTCACTTTACTACCACTGATGCCCCATTCACTTTTCTACCACTGATCCTCCGTTCACTTTACTACAACTGATCCCCCATTCACTTTACTACCACTGATCCCCAATTCACTTTACTACCACTGATCCCACATTCACTTTACTATCACTGATCCCCATTCGCTTTACTATCACTGATCCCCTATTCACTTTAAGCCACTGATCCCACATTCAGTTTACTACCACTGCTCCCGCATTCACTTTACTAACACTGATCCTCCATCCACTTTACTACCACTGATCCCCCATTCACTTTACTACCACTGATCCTGCGTTCACTTTACTACCACTGATCCCCCATTCACTTTACTACCACTGATCCAACATTCACTACCACTGATCCCCCATTCACTTTACAACCACTGATCCCCCATTCACTTTACTACAACTGATCCTCCGTTCACTTTACTACCACTGATCCTCCATTAACTTTTCAACCACTGATCCCCCATTCACTTTACTACCACTGATCCCCCATTCACTTTACTACCACTGATCCCCTATTCACTTTACTACCACTGATCCCCTATTCACTTTAAGCAACTGATCCCGCATTCACTTTACTAACACTGATGCTCCATTCACATTACTATCACTGATCCCCCCATTGTCTTTACTATCACTGATCCCCCATTGTTTTACTACCACTGATCATCAATTCACTTCATTACCACTGATCCCCCATTCAGTTTACTACCACTGATCCCCCATTCACTTTACAACCACTGATCCCACATTCACTTTACTACCACTGATCCCCCATTTACTTTATTACCACTGATGCTCCATTCACTTTACTATCACTGATCCCCCATTGTCTTTACTATCACTGATCCCCCATTGTTTTACTACCACTGATCATCAATTCACTTTATTACCACTGATCCCAATTAAGTTTACTACCAATGATCCCCCATTCACTTTACAACCACTGATCCCCCATTCACTTTACTACCACTGATCCCCCATTAACTTTACCACCACTGATCCTCCATTCACTTTACTACCACTGATCCCCCATTCACTTTACTACCACTGATCCTCCATTCACGTTACTACCACTGATCCCCCATTCACTTTACTACCACTGATCCCCCATTCACTTTACTACCACTGATCCCCCATTCACTTTACTACCACTGATCCCCCATTCACTTTACTACCACTGATCCCCCATTCACTTTACTACCACTGATCCCCCATTCACTTTACTACCACTGATCCCCCATTCACTTCAAACCCACTGATCCCCCATTAACTTTAGAACCACTGATCCCTCCATTCACTACCACTGATCCCCCATTGACTTTACTATCACTGATCCCCCATTGTCTTTACTACAACTGATCCTCCATTCACTTTACTACCACTGATCCTCCATTCACTTTACTACCACTGATCACACCATTCACTACCAGTGATCCCCCATTCATTACCACTGATCCCCCATTCCCTACCACTGATACCCCATTCACTACCACTGATCCCCATTAACTTTACTACCGCTGATCCCACATTCACTTTACTACCACTGATCCCCCATTCACTTTACTACCACTGATCCCGCATTCACTTTACTACCACTGATCCTCCATCCACTTTACTACCACTGATCCCCCATTCACTTCATACCCACTGATCCCCCATTAACTTTACAACCACTGATCCCCCATTTCACTACCACTGATCCCCCATTCACTTTACTACCACTGATCCCCCATTCACTTTACTACCGCTGATTCCTCATTCACTTTACTACCCCTGATCCCCCATTCACTGCCACTGATCCCCCATTCACTTTACTACCACTGATCCTCCATCCACTTTACTACCACTGATCCCCCATTCACTTCAAACCCACTGATCCCCCATTCACTTTACAACCACTGATCCCCCATTTCACTACCACTGATCCCCCATTCACTTTACTACCACTGATCCCCCATTCACTTTACTACCGCTGATTCCTCATTCACTTTACTACCCCTGATCCCCCATTTTTCACTGCCACTGATCCCCCATTCACTTTACTACCACTGATCCCCCATTCACTTTACTACCACTGATCCCCCATTCACTTTACTACCACTGATCCTCCATTCACTTTACTACCACTGATCCCCCATTCACTACTACCACTGATCCCCCATTTATTTTACTACCACTGATCCCCCATTCACTTTACTACCACTGATCCTCCGTTCACTTTAATACCACTGATCCCCCATTCACTTCAAACCCACTGATCCCCCATTAACTTTACAACCACTGATCCCCCATTCACTACCACTGATCCCCCATTGACTTTACTACCACTGATCCCCCATTGTCTTTACTACCACTGATCCTCCATTCACTTTACTACCACTGATCCTCCATTCACTTTACTACCACTGATCACCCCATTCACTACCAGTGATCCCCCATTCACTACCACTGATCCCCCATTCCCTACCACTGATACCCCATTCACTACCACTGATCCCCATTAACTTTACTACCGCTGATCCCACATTCACTTTACTACCACTGATCCTTCATTTACGTTACTACCACTGATCCCCTATTCACTTTACTACCACTGATCCTCCATTCACGTTACTACCGCTGATCCCCCATTCACTTTACTACCACTGATCCCCCATTCACTTTACAACCGCTGATCCCTCATTCACTTTACTACCACTGATCCCCCATTCACTGCCACTGATCCCCTATTCACTTTACTATCACTGATCCCCCTTTCACTTTACTACCACTGATCCAACATTCACTACCACTGATCCCCATTCACTTTACCACCACTGATCCCCCATTCACTTTACTACCACTGATCCCCCATTCACTTTACTACCACTGATCCTCCGTTCACTTTACTACCACTGATCCCCCATTCACTTTACTACCACTGATCCCCCATTTATTTTACTACCACTGATCCCCCATTCACTTTACTACCACTGATCCGCCGTTCACTTTACTACCACTGATCCCCCATTCACTTTACTACCACTGATCCCCCATTCACTTTACTACCACTGATGCCCCATTCACTTTACTACCACTGATCCTCCGTTCACTTTACTACAACTGATCCCCCATTCACATTACTACCACTGATCCCCCATTCACTTTACTACCACTGATCCCCCATTCACTGCCACTGATCCCCATTCACTTTACTATCACTGATCCCCCATTCACTTTACTACCACTGATCCCCCATTCACTTTACTACCACTGATCCCCAATTCACTTTACTACCACTGATCCCACATTCACTTTAAGCCACTGATCCCACATTCACTTTACTACCACTGCTCCCGCATTCACTTTACTAACACTGATCCTCCATCCACTTTACTACCACTGATCCCCCATTCACTTCACAAACACTGATCCCCCATTAAATTTACTACCACTGACCCCCCCATTCACTTTACTATCACTGATCCCCCATTCACTTTACTACCACTGATCCCCCATTCACTTTACTACCACTGATCCCCAATTCACTTTACTACCACTGATCCCACATTCACTTTACTACCACTGATCCCCATTCACTTTACTATCACTGATCCCCTATTCACTTTAGCCACTGATCCCACATTCACTTTACTACCACTGATCACCCATTCACTACCACTGATCCCCCATTTACTACCACTGATCCCCATTCACTTTACTACCACTGATCCCCCATTCACTACCACTGATCCCCCATTTGCTACCACTGATCCACATTCACTTTACTACCACTGATCCCCATTCACGTTACTACCACTGATCCCCCATTTACTACCACTGATCCACATTCACTTTACTACCACTGATCCCCCATTCACTTTACTACCACTGATCCCCCATTCACTTTACTACCACTGATCCCCCATTCACTTTACTACCACTGATCCCCATTCACTGCCACTGATCCCCGTTTCACTTTACTATCACTGATCCCCCATTCACTTTACTACCACTGATCCCCTATTCAATTTAAGCCACCGATCCTCCATTCACTTTACTACCACTGATCCCCCATTCACTTTACTATCACTGATCCACTATTCACTTTAAGCCACTGATCCCCCATTCACTTTACTACCACTGATCCCGCATTCACTTTACTACCACTGATCCTCCATCCACTTTACTACCACTGATCCCCCATTCACTTCAAACCCACTGATCCCCCATTAACTTTACAATCACTGATCCCCCATTCACTACCACTGATCCCCATTGACTTTACTATCACTGATCCCCCATTGTCTTTACTACAACTGATCCTCCATTCACTTTACTACCACTGATCTTCCATTCACTTTACTACCACTGATCACCCCATTCACTACCAGTGATCCCCCATTCACTACCACTGATCCCCCATTCCCTACCACTGATACCCCATTCACTACCACTGATCCCCATTAACTTTACTACCGCTGATCCCACATTCACTTTACTACCACTGATCCTTCATTTACGTTACTACCACTGATCCCCCATTCACTTTACTACCACTGATCCCCCATTCACTTTACTACCACTGATCCCCCATTCACTTCAAACCCACTGATCCCCCATTAACTTTAGAACCACTGATCCCTCCATTCACTACCACTGATCCCCCATTGACTTTACTATCACTGATCCCCCATTGTCTTTACTACAACTGATCCTCCATTCACTTTACTACCACTGATCCTCCATTCACTTTACTACCACTGATCACACCATTCACTACCAGTGATCCCCCATTCATTACCACTGATCCCCCATTCCCTACCACTGATACCCCATTCACTACCACTGATCCCCATTAACTTTACTACCGCTGATCCCACATTCACTTTACTACCACTGATCCCCCATTCACTTTACTACCACTGATCCCGCATTCACTTTACTACCACTGATCCTCCATCCACTTTACTACCACTGATCCCCCATTCACTTCAAACCCACTGATCCCCCATTAACTTTACAACCACTGATCCCCCATTTCACTACCACTGATCCCCCATTCACTTTACTACCACTGATCCCCCATTCACTTTACTACCGCTGATTCCTCATTCACTTTACTACCCCTGATCCCCATTCACTGCCACTGATCCCCCATTCACTTTACTACCACTGATCCTCCATCCACTTTACTACCACTGATCCCCCATTCACTTCAAACCCACTGATCCCCCATTAACTTTACAACCACTGATCCCCCATTTCACTACCACTGATCCCCCATTCACTTTACTACCACTGATCCCCCATTCACTTTACTACCGCTGATTCCTCATTCACTTTACTACCCCTGATCCCCCATTCACTGCCACTGATCCCCCATTCACTTTACTACCACTGATCCCCCATTCACTTTACTACCACTGATCCCCCATTCACTTTACTACCATTGATCCTCCGTTCACTTTACTACCACTGATCCCCCATTCACTTTACTACCACTGATCCCCCATTTATTTTACTACCACTGATCCCCCATTCACTTTACTACCACTGATCCTCCGTTCACTTTAATACCACTGATCCCCCATTCACTTCAAACCCACTGATCCCCCATTAACTTTACAATCACTGATCCCCATTCACTACCACTGATCCCCATTGACTTTACTATCACTGATCCCCCATTGTCTTTACTACAACTGATCCTCCATTCACTTTACTACCACTGATCCTCCATTCACTTTACTACCACTGATCACCCCATTCACTACCAGTGATCCCCATTCACTACCACTGATCCCCCATTCCCTACCACTGATACCCCATTCACTACCACTGATCCCCCATTAACTTTACTACCGCTGATCCCACATTCACTTTACTACCACTGATCCTTCATTTACGTTACTACCACTGATCCCCTATTCACTTTACTACCACTGATCCTCCATTCACGTTACTACCGCTGATCCCCCATTCACTTTACTACCACTGATCCCCCATTCACTTTACAACCGCTGATTCCTCATTCACTTTACTACCACTGATCCCCCATTCACTGCCACTGATCCCCTATTCACTTTACTATCACTGATCCCCCTTTCACTTTACTACCACTGATCCAACATTCACTACCACTGATCCCCCATTCACTTTACCACCACTGATCCCCCATTCACTTTACTACCACTGATCCCCCATTCACTTTACTACCACTGATCCTCCGTTCACTTTACTACCACTGATCCCCCCATTCACTTTACTACCACTGATCCCCCATTTATTTTACTACCACTGATCCCCATTCACTTTACTACCACTGATCCGCCGTTCACTTTACTACCACTGATCCCCCATTCACTTTACTACCACTGATCCCCCATTCACTTTACTACCACTGATGCCCCATTCACTTTACTACCACTGATCCTCCGTTCACTTTACTACAACTGATCCCCCATTCACATTACTACCACTGATCCCCCATTCACTTTACTACCACTGATCCCCCATTCACTGCCACTGATCCCCATTCACTTTACTACCACTGATCCCCCATTCACTTTACTACCACTGATCCCCCATTCACTTTACTACCACTGATCCCCAATTCACTTTACTACCACTGATCCCACATTCACTTTAAGCCACTGATCCCACATTCACTTTACTACCACTGCTCCCGCATTCACTTTACTAACACTGATCCTCCATCCACTTTACTACCACTGATCCCCCATTCACTTCACAAACACTGATCCCCCATTAAATTTACTACCACTGACCCCCCATTCACTTTACTACCACTGATCCCCCATTCACTTTACTACCACTGATCCCCCATTCACTTTACTACCACTGATCCCCAATTCACTTTACTACCACTGATCCCACATTCACTTTACTATCACTGATCCCCATTCACTTTACTATCACTGATCCCCTATTCACTTTAAGCCACTGATCCCACATTCACTTTACTACCACTGATCACCCATTCACTACCACTGATCCCCCATTTACTACCACTGATCCCCATTCACTTTACTACCACTGATCCCCCATTCACTACCACTGATCCCCCATTTACTACCACTGATCCACATTCACTTTACTACCACTGATCCCCATTCACGTTACTACCACTGATCCCCATTTACTACCACTGATCCACATTCACTTTACTACCACTGATCCCCCATTCACTTTACTACCACTGATCCCCCATTCACTTTACTACCACTGATCCCCCATTCACTTTACTACCACTGATCCCCCATTCACTGCCACTGATCCCCGTTTCACTTTACTACCACTGATCCCCATTCACTTTACTACCACTGATCCCCTATTCAATTTAAGCCACCGATCCTCCATTCACTTTACTACCACTGATCCCCCATTCACTTTACTACCACTGATCCACTATTCACTTTAAGCCACTGATCCCCCATTCACTTTACTACCACTGATCCCGCATTCACTTTACTACCACTGATCCTCCATCCACTTTACTACCATTGATCCCCCATTCACTTCAAACCCACTGATCCCCCATTAACTTTACAATCACTGATCCCCCCATTCACTAACACTGATCCCCATTGACTTTACTATCACTGATCCCCCATTGTCTTTACTACAACTGATCCTCCATTCACTTTACTACCACTGATCTTCCATTCACTTTACTACCACTGATCACCCCATTCACTACCAGTGATCCCCCATTCACTACCACTGATCCCCCATTCCCTACCACTGATACCCCATTCACTACCACTGATCCCCATTAACTTTACTACCGCTGATCCCACATTCACTTTACTACCACTGATCCTTCATTTACGTTACTACCACTGATCCCCTATTCACTTTACTACCACTGATCCTCCATTCACGTTACTACCGCTGATCCCCATTCACTTTACTACCACTGATCCCCCATTCACTTTACAACCGCTGATTCCTCATTCACTTTACTACCACTGATCCCCCATTCACTGCCACTGATCCCCTATTCACTTTACTATCACTGATCCCCCTTTCACTTTACTACCACTGATCCAACATTCACTACCACTGATCCCCCATTCACTTTACCACCACTGATCCCCCATTCACTTTACTACCACTGATCCCCCATTCACTTTACTACCATTGATCCTCCGTTCACTTTACTACCACTGATCCCCCATTCACTTTACTACCACTGATCCCCCATTTATTTTACTACCACTGATCCCCCATTCACTTTACTACCACTGATCCGCCGTTCACTTTACTACCACTGATCTCCCATTCACATTACTACCACTGATCCCCCATTCACTTTACTACCACTGATCCCCCATTCACTGCCACTGATCCCCATTCACTTTACTACCACTGATCCCCAATTCACTTTACTACCACTGATCCCACATTCACTTTACTACCACTGATCCCCATTCACTTTACTATCACTGATCCCCTATTCACTTTAAGCCACTGATCCCACATTCACTTTACTACCACTGCTCCCGCATTCACTTTACTAACACTGATCCTCCATCCACTTTACTACCACTGATCCCCATTCACTTCACAAACACTGATTCCCCATTAAATTTACTACCACTGATCCCCCATTCACTTTACTACCACTGATCCCCCATTCACTTTACTACCACTGATCCACCATTCACTTTACTACCACTGATCCCCCATTCACTTTACTACCACTGATCCCCCATTCACTTTACTACCACTGATCCGCCGTTCACTTTACTACCACTGATCCCCCATTCACTTTACTACCACTGATCCCCCATTCACTTTACTACCACTGATCCCCATTCACTTTACTACCACTGATCCCCTATTCACTTTACTACCACTGATCCCTCATTCACTTTACTACCACTGATCCCCCATTCACTTTACTACCACTGATCCCCCATTCACTTTACTACCACTGATCCGCCGTTCACTTTACTACCACTGATCCCCATTCACTTTACTACCACTGATCCCCCATTCACTTTACTACCACTGATCCCCCATTCACTGCCACTGATCCCCGTTTCACTTTACTACCACTGATCCCCCATTCACTTTACTACCACTGATCCCCTATTCAATTTAAGCCACCGATCCTCCATTCACTTTACTACCACTGATCCCCCATTCACTTTACTACCACTGATCCACTATTCACTTTAAGCCACTGATCCCCCATTCACTTTACTACCACTGATCCCGCATTCACTTTACTACCACTGATCCTCCATCCACTTTACTACCACTGATCCCCCATTCACTTCAAACCCACTGATCCCCCATTAACTTTACAATCACAGATCCCCCATTCACTACCACTGATCCCCATTGACTTTACTATCACTGATCCCCCATTGTCTTTACTACAACTGATCCTCCATTCACTTTACTACCACTGATCTTCCATTCACTTTACTACCACTGATCACCCCATTCACTACCAGTGATCCCCCATTCACTACCACTGATCCCCATTCCCTACCACTGATACCCCATTCACTACCACTGATCCCCATTAACTTTACTACCGCTGATCCCACATTCACTTTACTACCACTGATCCTTCATTTACGTTACTACCACTGATCCCCTATTCACTTTACTACCACTGATCCTCCATTCACGTTACTACCGCTGATCCCCATTCACTTTACTACCACTGATCCCCCATTCACTTTACAACCGCTGATTCCTCATTCACTTTACTACCACTGATCCCCATTCACTGCCACTGATCCCCATTCACTTTACTACCACTGATCCCCATTCACTTTACTACCACTGATCCAACATTCACTACCACTGATCCCCATTCACTTTACCACCACTGATCCCCCATTCACTTTACTACCACTGATCCCCCATTCACTTTACTACCATTGATCCTCCGTTCACTTTACTACCACTGATCCCCCATTCACTTTACTACCACTGATCCCCCATTTATTTTACTACCACTGATCCCCCATTCACTCTACTACCACTGATCCGCCGTTCACTTTACTACCACTGATCTCCCATTCACATTACTACCACTGATCCCCATTCACTTTACTACCACTGATCCCCCATTCACTGCCACTGATCCCCATTCACTTTACTACCACTGATCCCCAATTCACTTTACTACCACTGATCCCACATTCACTTTACTACCACTGATCCCCATTCACTTTACTATCACTGATCCCCTATTCACTTTAAGCCACTGATCCCACATTCACTTTACTACCACTGCTCCCGCATTCACTTTACTAACACTGATCCTCCATCCACTTTACTACCACTGATCCCCCATTCACTTCACAAACACTGATCCCCCATTAAATTTACTACCACTGATCCCCCATTCACTTTACTACCACTGATCCCCCATTCACTTTACTACCACTGATCCACCATTCACTTTACTACCACTGATCCCCCATTCACTTTACTACCACTGATCCCCCATTCACTTTACTACCACTGATCCGCCGTTCACTTTACTACCACTGATCCCCCATTCACTTTACTACCACTGATCCCCCATTCACTTTACTACCACTGATGCCCCATTCACTTTACTACCACTGATCCTCCGTTCACTTTACTACAACTGATCCCCCATTCACTTTACTACCACTGATCCCCAATTCACTTTACTACCACTGATCCCACATTCACTTTACTATCACTGATCCCCCATTCGCTTTACTATCACTGATCCCCTATTCACTTTAAGCCACTGATCCCACATTCAGTTTACTACCACTGCTCCCGCATTCACTTTACTAACACTGATCCTCCATCCACTTTACTACCACTGATCCCCCATTCACTTTACTACCACTGATCCTGCGTTCACTTTACTACCACTGATCCCCCATTCACTTTACTACCACTGATCCAACATTCACTACCACTGATCCCCCATTCACTTTACAACCACTGATCCCCCATTCACTTTACTACAACTGATCCTCCGTTCACTTTACTACCACTGATCCTCCATTAACTTTTCAACCACTGATCCCCCATTCACTTTACTACCACTGATCCCCCATTCACTTTACTACCACTGATCCCCTATTCACTTTAAGCAACTGATCACACATTCACTTTACTACCACTGATCCCGCATTCACTTTACTAACACTGATGCTCCATTCACATTACTATCACTGATCCCCCCATTGTCTTTACTATCACTGATCCCCCATTGTTTTACTACCACTGATCATCAATTCACTTCATTACCACTGATCCCCCATTCAGTTTACTACCACTGATCCCCCATTCACTTTACAACCACTGATCCCACATTCACTTTACTACCACTGATCCCCCATTTACTTTACTACCACTGATGCTCCATTCACTTTACTACCACTGATCCCCATTGTCTTTACTATCACTGATCCCCCATTGTTTTACTACCACTGATCATCAATTCACTTTATTACCACTGATCCCAATTAAGTTTACTACCAATGATCCCCCATTCACTTTACAACCACTGATCCCCCATTCACTTTACTACCACTGATCCCCCATTAACTTTACCAACACTGATCCTCCATTCACTTTACTACCACTGATCCCCCATTCACTTTACTACCACTGATCCTCCATTCACTATCACTGATCATCCATTCACTTTACTACCACTGATCCCCCATTGACTTTACTGCCACTGATCCTCCATTCACATTACTACCAACGATCCTCCATTCACATTACTACCACTGATCCCCCATTCACTATCACTGATCCCCCATTCAATTTAATAACACTGATCTCCCATTCACTATCACTGATCCCCAATTTATTTTACTACCACTGATTCCCCATTCACTTTACTACCACTGATCCCCCATTCACTATCACTGATCCCACATTTATTATACTACCTCTGATTCCCCATTCACTTTACCACCACTGATCCTCCATTCACTTTACTACCACTGATCCCCCATTCACTATCACTGATCATCCATTCACTTTACTGCCACTGACCCTCCATTAACTTTACTACCACTGATCCCCCATTAACTTTACTACCACTGATCCCCCATTCACTTTACTACCACTGATCCCACATTCACTTTACTACCACTGATCCCTCATTCACTTTACTGCCACTGATCCCCCATTCACTTTACTACCACTGATCCCCCATTCACTTTACTAGCACTGATTATCATTCAATTTACTGCCACTGATCCTCCATTCACTTTACAACCACTGATCCCCTATTCACTCTCACTGATCCCCCATTCACTTTACTACCACTGATCCCCCATTCAATATCACTGATCCCCCATTTACTTTACTACCACTGATCCCCCACTCACTTTACCACCACAGATCCTCCATTCACTTTACTACCACTGATCCCCAATTTACTTTACTACCACTGATCCTCCATTCACTTTACTACCACTGATCCCCCATTCACTACCACTGATCCCCCATTCACTACCACTGATCCCCAATTTACTTTACTACCACTGATCCTCCATTCACTTTACTACCACTGATCCCCCATTCACTACCACTGATCCCCCATTCACTATCACTGATCCCCGATTTCCTTTACTACCAATGATCCTCCATTCACTTTACTACCACTGATCCCCATTCACTTTACTACCACTGATCCCCATTCACTTTACTACCACTGATCCCCCATTCACTTTACTACCACTGACCCCCCATTCACTTTACTGCCACTGATCCCACATTCACTTTACTACCACTGATCCCCATTCACTTTACTACCAATGATCCTCCATTAACTTTACTACCACTGATCCCACATTCACTTTACTACCACTGATCCCCCATTCACTTTACTACCACTGATCCCCCATTCACCTTACACCACTGATCCCCATATACTTTACTACCACTGATCCCCCATTCACTTTACCACCACTGATCCTTCATTCACTTTACTACCACTGATCCCCCATTCACTTTACTACCACTGATTCCCATTCACTACCACTGATCCCCCATTCACTACCACTGATCCCCGATTTCCTTTACTACCACTGATCCTCCATTCACTTTACTACCACTGATCCCCATTCACTACCACTGATCCCCCATTCACTACCACTGATCCCCCATTTACTTTACTACCACTGATCCCCATTCACTTTACCACCACTGATCCTCCATTCACTTTACTGCCACTGATCCTCCATTCACTTTACTACCACTGATCCCCCATTCACTTTACTACCACTGATCCCCCATTCACTTTACTACCACTGATCCCACATTGACTTTACTACCACTGATCCCCAAATCACTTTACTACCACTGATCCCCCATTCACTTTACTACCACTGATTATCATTCAATTTACTGCCACTGATCCTCCATTCAATTTACAACCATTGATCCCCCATTCACTTTACTAAAGCTGATCCCCAATTCACTTCACTGCCACTGATCCCCATTCACTTTACAATCACTGATCCTCCATTCACTGTACAACCACTGATCCCCCATTCACTTTACTACCACTGATCCCCCATTCACTTTACTACCACTGGTCCCCCATTCACTTTACCACCACTGATCCCCCATTCACTTTACTACCACTGATCCGCCATTCAATTTAGTACCACTGATCACCCATTCACCTTTACTACCACTGATCCCACATTCACTTTTCTACCACTGATCCCCCATTAACTTTACTACCACTGATCCTCCATTCACTTTACTACCACTGATCCCACATTCACTTTACTACCACTGATCCCCCATCCACTTTACCACCACTGATCCCCTATTAACTATCACCGATCCCCCATTCACCTTAGCACCACTGATTCCACATTCACTTTACTACCACTGATCCCCATTCACTTTACTACCACTGATCCTCCATTCACTTTACTACCACTGATCCCCCATTCACTTTACTACCACTGATCCCCCATTTTTTTACTACCACTGATCCTCCACTCACTTTACTACCACTGATCCCCATTCACTTTACTACCACTGATCCCCCATTCACTTTACTACCACTGATCCTCCATTCACTTTACTACCACTGATCCTCCATTCACTACCACTGATCCCCCATTTACTTTCCTACCACTGATCCCCCATTTACCTTTACTACCTCTGATCCCCCATTTACTTTACTACCACTGATCCCCCACTCACTTTACTACCACTGATCCACCATTCCCTTTACTACCACTGATCCCCCTATTCACTATCCACTGATACTCCATTCACTTTACTACCACTGATCCCCCATTCACTTTACTACCACTGACCCCCATTCTTTACTACCACTGATCCTCCACTCACTTTACTACCACTGATCCCCATTCACTTTACTACCACTGATCCCCCATTCACTTTACTACCACTGATCCTCCATTCACTTTACTACCACTGATCCCCCATTCACTACCACTGATCCCCCATTTACTTTCCTACCACTGATCCCCCATTCACTTTACTACCTCTGATCCCCCATTTACTTTACTACCACTGATCCCCCACTCACTTTACTACCACTGATCCACCATTCCCTTTACTACCACTGATCCCCATTCACTATCACTGATTATCCATTCACTTTACTACCACTGATCCCCAATTTACTTTACTACCACTGATCCCCCATTCACTTTACTACCACTGATCCCCCCATTCACTTTACTACCACTGATCCTCCATTAACTTTACTACCACTGATCCCCCATTCACTTTTACTACCACTGATCCCATTTCACTTTACTACCACTGATTCCCATTCACTTTACCACCACTGATCCTCCATTCACTTTACTACCACTGATCCTCCATTCACTTTACTACCACTGATCCCCCATTTACTTTACTACCACTGATCCCACATTCACTTTACTACCACTGATCCTCCATTCACTTTACTACAACTGATCCCCCATTCACTTACACTACCACTGATCCTCCGTTCACATTACTACAACTGATCCCCCATTCACTTTACTACCACTGATCCCCATTCACTATCACTGATCATTCATTCATTTTACTACCACTGATCCCCATTTACTATCACTGATCATCCATTCACTTTACTACCACTGATCCCCATTCACTATCACTGATCATCCATTCACTTAACTACCACTGATCCCCATTCACTACCACTGATCCTCCATTCACTTTACTACCACTGATCCCCCATTCAATTTACTACCACTGATCCCCCATTCACTTTACTACAACTGATCCCCCATTCACTTTACTACCACTGATTCCCCATTCACTTTACCACCACTGATCCTCCATTCACTTTACTGCCACTGATCCTCCATTAACTTTACTACCACTGATCCCCCATTCACGTTACAACCACTGATCCCCAATCACTTTACTACCACTGATCCCCAATTCACTATCACTGATCCCCCATTTATTTTACTACCACTGATCCCCCATTCACTTTACTGCCACTGATCCTCCATTAACTTTACTACCACTGATCCCCAATCATTTTACTACCACTGATCCTCCACTAACTTTACTGCCACTGATACCCCATTCACTTTACTACCACTGATCCCTCATTCACTACCACTGATCCCCACATTCACGTTACATCACTGATCCTCCATTCACTTTACAATCACTGATCCCCCATTTACTTTACAACCACTGATCCTCCATTCACTTTACTACCACTGATCCCCCATTCACTATCACTGATCATCCATTCACTTTACTACCACTGATCCTCCATTCACTTTACTACAACTGATCCCCCATTCACTTTACTACCACTGATCCGCCATTCACTTTACTACCACTGATCCCCCATTCACTTTACTACCACTGATCCCCCATTCACTTTACTACCACTGATCACCCATTCACTTTACTACCACTGATCCCCCATTCACTTTACTGCCACTGATCCTCCATTCAATTTACTACCACTGATCCCCATTCACTTTACTGCCACTGATCCTCCATTCACTTTACTGCCACTGATCCTCCATTCATCTTACTACCACTGATCCCCCATTCACTTTACTACCACTGATCCCCATGCACTTTACTACCACTGATCCCCCATTCACTTTACTGCCACTGATCCTCCATTCATTTTACTACCACTGATCCCACATTCACTTTACAATCACTGATCCTCCATTCACTTTACTACCACTGATCCCCCATTTATTTTACAACCACTGATCCTCCATTCACTTTACTACCACTGATCCCCCATTCACTATCACTGATCATCCATTCACTTTACTACCACTGATCCTCCATTCACTTTACTACCACTGATCCCCCATTCAATTTACTACCACTGATCCCCCATTCACTATCACTGATCCCCCATTTACTTTACTACCACTGATCCCCCATTCACTTTACTAACACTGATCCTCCATTCACTTTACTACCACTGATCCCCATTTATTTTACAACCACTGATCCTCCATTCACTTTACTACCACTGATCCCTCATTCACTATCACTGATCCTCCATTCACTTTATTACCACTGATCCTGCATTCACTTTACTACAACTGATCCCCCATTCACTTTACTACCACTGATCCCCCATTTACTTTACTACCACTGATCACCCATTCACTTTACTACCACTGATCACCCATTCACTTTACTGCCACTGATCCTCAATTAAATTTACTACCACTGATCCCCCATTCACTTTACTGCCACTGATCCTCCATTCACTTTACTGCCACTGATCCTCCATTAATCTTACTACCACTGATCCCCCATTCACTTTACTACCACTGATCCTCCATGCACTTTACTACCACTGATCCCCCATTTACTTTACTGCCACTGATCCTCCATTCATTTTACTACCACTGATCCCACATTCACTTTACAATCACTGATCCTCCATTCACTTTACTACCACTGATCCCCCATTTATTTTACAACCACTGATCCTACATTTACTTTACTACCACTGATCCCCCATTCACTATCACTGATCATTTATTCACTTTACTACCACTGATTCTCCATTCACTTTACTATCACTGATCCCCCATTCAATTTACTACCACTGATCCCTAATTCATTTTACCACCACTGATCCTCCATTCACTTTACTACCACTGATCCCCCATTCACTATCACTGATCATCCATTCACTTTATTACCACTGATCCCCCATTCACTTTACTGCCACTGATCCCCCATTCACTTTACAATTACTGATCATCCATTCACTGTACTACCACTGATCCCCAATTCACTATCACTGATCCTCCATTCACTTTACTACCACTGATAATCCATTCACTACCACTGATCCCCCATTCACTTTACTACCACTGATCCTCCATTCACTTTACTACCACTGATCCGCCATTCACTTTACTACCACTGATCCCCCATTCAATTTACTACCACTGATCCCTAATTCATTTTACCACCACTGATCCTCCATTCACTTTACTACCACTGATCCCCATTCACTATCACTGATCCCCCATTTACTTTACTACCACTGATCCCCCATTCACTTTACTAACACTGATCCTCCATTCACTTTACTACCACTGATCCCCCATTCACTCATTTACATTTACATTTTAGTCATTTAGCTGACGCTCTTATCCAGAGCGACTTACAGTTTCATTTACTACCACTGATCCCCAATTCATTTTACCACCACTGATCCTCCATTCACTTTACTACCACTGATCCCCCATTCACTACCACTGATCATCCATTCACTTTACTACCACTGATCATCCATTCACTATCACTGATCCCCCATTCACTTTACTACCACTGATCCTCCATTCACTTTACTACCACTGATCCCCCATTAACTTTACTACCACTGATACCACATTCACTTTACTACCACTGATCCTCCATTCACTTTACTACCACTGATCCCCCATTCACTTTACTACCACTGATCCCACATTCACTTTACTACCACTCATCCCCCATTCACTTTACTACCACTGATCCCCCATTCACTATCACTGATCATCCATTAACTTTACTACCACTGAGCCCCCATTCACTTTACTACCACTGATTCCCATTAACTTTACCACCACTGATCATCCATTCACTTTACTACCACTGATCCCCCATTCACTATCACTGATCATCCATTTACTTTACTACCACTGATCCCCCATTGACTTTACTACCACTGATCCTCCATTAAATGTACTACCACTGATCCCACATTCACAATCACTGATCATCCAGTCACTTTACCACAACTGATCCACCATTCACTTCATTACCACTGATCCCCCATTCACAATCACCGATTCACCATTTACTTTACTACCACTGATCCCCCATTCACTTTACTACCACTGATCCCCCATTCATTTTACTACCAATGATCCTCCATTAACTTTACTGCCACTGATACCCCATTCACTTTACTTCCACTGATACTCCATTCACTTTACTTCCACTGATCCCCCATTCACTTTACTACCACTGATCCCCCATTCTCATTACAACCACTCATCCCCCATTCACTTTACTACCGCTGATCCCCCATTCACTATAACTGATCATCCATTAACTTTACTACCACTGATCCCCCATTCAATTTACTACCACTGATCCCATTTCACTTTACTACCACTGATCATCCATTCACTTTACTGCCACTGAACCTCCATTCACTTTACTACCACTGATCCCCCATTTACTTTACTACCACTGTTCCCACATTAACTTTACTACCACTGATCCTCCATTCACTTTACTACAACTGATCACCCATTCACTTACACTGCCACTGATCCTCCGTTCACATTACTACAACTGATCCCTCATTCACTGTACTATCACTGATCCCCCATTCACTATCACTGATCATTCATTCATTTTACTACCACTGATCCCCATTTACTATCACTGATCATCCATTCACTTAACTACCACTGATCCCCCATTAACTATCACTGATCCTCCATTCACTTTACTACCACTGATCCCCCATTCACTATCACTGATCATCCATTTACTTGATTACCACTGATCCTCCATTAACTTTACTACAACTGATCCCCCATTCACTTTACTACCACTGATCCCCCATTCACTATCACTGATCCCCCATTCACGTTACTGCCACTGATCCTCCACATTCACTTTACATACCACTGATCCACCATTCACCTTACTACCACTGATCCCCCATTCACTTTACTACCACTGATCCCCCATTCACTTTACTACCACTGATCCCCCATTTACTTTACTGCCACTGATCATCCATTCATTTTACTACCACTGATCCCCCATTCACTTTACAACCACTGATCCCCATTCACTTTACTACCACTGATCCCCATTCATTTTACCACCACTGATCCTCCATTCACTTTACTACCACTGATCCCCCATTCACTATCACTGATCATCCATTCACTTTACTACCACTGATCCTCCATTCACTTTACAATCACTGATCCCCCATTCAATTTACTACCACTGATCCCTAATTCATTTTACCACCACTGATCCTCCATTCACTTTACTACCACTGATCCCCCATTCCCTTTACTACCACTGATCCCCCATTCACTATCACTGATTATCCATTCACTTTACTACCACTGATCCCCAATTCACTTTACTACCACTGATCCCCCATTCACATTACTACCACTGATCCCCCATTCACTTTACTACCACTGATCATCCATTAACTTTACTACCACTGATCCCCCATTCAATTTATTACCACTGATCCCCTTTCACTTTACTACCACTGATCCCCATTCACTTTACCACCACTGATCATCCATTCACTTTACTGCCACTGATCCTCCATTCACTTTACTACCACTGATCCCCATTTACTTTACTACCACTGATCCCACATTCACTTTACTACCACTGATCCTCCATTCACTTTACTACAACTGATCACCCATTAACTTACACTGCCACTAATCCTCCGTTCACATTACTACCACTGATCCCCCATTCACTGTACTATCACTGATCCCCATTCACTATCACTGATCATTCATTCATTTTACTACCACTGATCCCCATTTACTACCACTGATCATCCATTCACTTAACTACCACTGATCCCCATTCACTACCACTGATCCTCCATTTACTTGACTACCACTGATCCCCCATTCAATTTACTACCACTGATCCCCCATTCACTTTACTACAACTGATCCCCCATTCACTTTACTACCACTGATTCCCATTAACTTTACCACCACTGATCATAAATTCACTTTACTGCCACTGATCCTCCAGTAACTTTACTACCACTGATCCCCCATTCACGTTACTACCACTGATCCCCCAATCACTTTACTACCACTGATCCCCCATTCACTATCACTGATCCCCCATTTATTTTACTACCACTGATCCCCCATTCACTTTACCACCACTGATCCTCCATTCACTATCATTGATCATCCATTAACTTTACTACCACTGATCCCATTTCACTTTACTACCACTGATTCCCATTCACTTTACCACCACTGATCATCCATTCACTTTACTGCCACTGATCCTCCATTCACTTTACTACCACTGATCCCCCATTCACTTTACTGCAACTGATCCTCCATTAACTTTACTACCACTGAACCCCCAATCATTTTACTATAACTGATCCTCCACTAACTTTACTGACACTGATACCCCATTCAATTTACTACCACTGATCCCTCATTCACTATCACTGATCCCCACATTCACGTTACAACCACTGATCCTCCATTCACTTTACTACCACTGATCCCCATTCACTGCATTACCACTGATCCCCCATTCACAATCACCGATTCACCATTTACTTTACTACCACTGATCCCCCATTCACTTTACTGCCACTGATCCTCCATTCACTTTACTACCACTGATCCCCCATTCACTATCACTGATAATCCAGTCAATTTACTACCACTGATCCCCCATTCACTTTACTACCACTGATCCCCCATTCACTATCACTGATAATCCAGTCAATTTACTACCACTGATCCCCATTCACTTTACTACCACTGATCCCCATTCACTTTACTACCACTGATCCCCATTCACTATCACTGATTATCCATTCACTTTACTACCACTGATCCCCAATTCACTTTACTACCACTGATCCCCCATTCACTTTACTACCACTGATCCCCATTCACTTTACTACCACTGATCATCCATTAACTTTACTACCACTGATCCCCCATTCAATTTATTACCACTGATCCCATTTCACTTTACTACCACTGATTCCCATTCACTTTACCACCACTGATCATCCATTCACTTTACTGCCACTGATCCTCCATTCACTTTACTACCACTGATCCCCCATTTACTTTACTACCACTGATCCCACATTAACTTTACTACCACTGATCCTCCATTCACTTTACTACAACTGATCACCCATTCACTTACACTGCCACTAATCCTCCGTTCACATTACTACAACTGATCCGCCATTCACTGTACTACCACTGATCCCCATTCACTATCACTGATCATTCATTCATTTTACTACCACTGATCCCCATTTACTATCACTGATCATCCATTCACTTAACTAAGACTGATCCCCCATTAACTATCACTGATCATCCATTCACTTAACTACCACTGATTCCCCATTCACTTACCACTGATCCTCCATTTACTTGACTACCACTGATCCCCCATTCAATTTACTACCACTGATCCCCATTCAATTTACTACAACTGATCCCCCATTCACTTTACTACCACTGATCATCCATTCACTTTACTGCCACTGATCCTCCAGTAACTTTACTACCACTGATCCCCCATTCACGTTACAACCACTCATCCCCAATCACTTTACTACCACTGATCCCCATTCACTATCACTGATCCCCATTTATTTTACTACCACTGATCCCCCATTCACTTTACCACCACTGATCCTCCATTCACTACCATTGATCATCCATTAACTTTACTACCACTGATCCCCCATTCAATTTACTACCACTGATCCCCCATTCACTATCACTGATCCCCCATTCACTTTACTACCACTGATCCCATTTCACTTTACTACCACTGATTCCCATTCACTTTACCACTACTGATCCTCCATTCACTTTACTGCCACTGATCCTCCATTCACTTTACTACCACTGATCCCCCATTCACTTTACTGCCACTGATCCTCCATTAACTTTACTACCACTGATCCCCAATCATTTTACTACCACTGATCCTCCACTAACTTTACTGCCACTGATACCCCATTCAATTTACTACCACTGATCCCTCATTCACTATCACTGATCCCCAATTCACGTTACAATCACTGATCCTCCATTCACTTTACTACCACTGATCCCCCATTTACTTTACAACCACTGATCCTCCATTCACTTTACTACCACTGATCCCCATTCACTATCACTGATCATCCATTCACTTTACTACCACTGATCCTCCATTAACTTTACTACAACTGATCCCCCATTCACTTTACTACCACTGATCCCCCATTCACTATCACTGATCCCCATTCACTTTACTACCACTGATCCCCCATTCACTTTACTACCACTGATCCCCCATTTACTTTACTACCACTGATCACCCATTCACTTTACTACCACTGGTCACCCATTCACTTTACTGCCACTGATCCTCCATTAAATTTATTACCACTGATCCCCCATTCACGTTACTGCCACTGATCCTCCATTCACTTTACTGCCACTGATCCTCCATTAATCTTACTACCACTGATCCCCCATTCACTTTACTACCACTGATCCCCCATGAGCTTTACTACCACTGATCCCCCATTTACTTTACTGCCACTAATCCTCCATTCATTTTACTACCACTGATCCCCCATTTACTTTACTACCACTGATCCCACATTAACTTTACTACCACTGATCCTCCATTCACTTTACTACAACTGATCACCCATTAACTTACACTGCCACTAATCCTCCATTCACTTTACTACCACTGATCCCCATTCACTTTACTATCACTGATCCCCCATTCACTATCACTGATCATTCATTCATTTTACTACCACTGATCCCCATTTACTATCACTGATCATCCATTCACTTAACTACCACTGATCCCCCATTCACTACCACTGATCCTCCATTTACTTTACTACCACTGATCCCCCATTCAATTTACTACCACTGATCCCCCATTCACTTTACTACCACTGATCCCCCATTCACTTTACTACCACTGATCCCCATTCACTTTACCACCACTGATCATCAATTCACTTTACTGCCACTGATCCTCCATTAACTTTACTACCACTGATCCCCATTCACGTTACTACCACTGATCCCCCAATCACTTTACTACCACTGATCCCCATTCACTATCACTGATCCCCCATTTATTTTACTACCACTGATCCCCATTCACTTTACCACCACTGATCCTCCATTCACTATCACTGATCATCCATTAACTTTACTACCACTGATCCCCCATTCAATTTACTACCACTGATCCCCATTCACTATCACTGATCCCCCATTCACTTTACTCCACTGATCCCATTTCACTTTACTAACACTGATCCCCATTCACTTTACCACCACTGATCCTCCATTCACTTTACTGCCACTGATCCTCCATTCACTTTACTACCACTGATCCCCCATTCACTTTACTGCAACTGATCCTCCATTCACTTTACTACCACTGATCCCCAATCATTTTACTATAACTGATCCTCCACTAACTTTCCTGCCACTGATACCCCATTCAATTTACTACCACTGATCCCTCATTCACTATCACTGATCCCCCACATTCACGTTACAATCACTGATCCTCCATTCACTTTACTACCACTGATCCCCATTCACTGCTTACCACTGATCCCCATTCACAATCACCGATTCACCATTTACTTTACTACCACTGATCCCCCATTCACTTTACTGCCACTGATCCTCCATTCACTTTACAACCACTGATCCCCCATTCACTTTACTACCACTGATCCTCCATTCACTTTACTACCACTGATCCCCCATTCACTATCACTGATAATCCATTCAATTTACTACCACTGATCCCCCATTCACTTTACTACCACTGATCCCCATTCACTATCACTGATAATCCAGTCAATTTACTACCACTGATCCCCCATTCACTTTACTACCACTGATCCCCCATTCACTTTACTACCACTGATCCCCATTCACTATCACTGATTATCCATTCACTTTACTACCACTGATCCCCAATTCACTTTACTACCACTGATCCCCATTCACTTTACTACCACTGATCCCCCATTCACTTTACTACCACTGATCCTCCATTCACTTTACTACCACTGATCCCCATTCACTTTATTACCACTGATCCCGATTTCACTTTACTACCACTGATCCCCATTCACTTTACCACCACTGATCACCCATTCACTATCCACTGATCCTCCATTCACTTTACTACCACTGATCCCCCATTTACTTTACTACCACTGATCCCCCATTCACTTTACTACCACTGATCCCCCATTCACTTTACTACCACTGATCCCCCATTCACTTTACTACCACTGATCCCCCATTCACTTTACTACCACTGATCCCCATTCACTTTACTACCACTGATCCCCCATTCACTTTACTACCACTGATCTTCCATTCATTTTACTACCACTGATCCCCATTCACTATCACTGATCATCCATTCACTTAACCACCACTGATCCCCATGTCACTTTACTACCACTGATCCCCCATTCACTTTACTACCACTGATTCCCCATTCACTACCACTGATCATCCATTCATTTAACTACCACTGATCCCCCATTCACTTTACTACCACTGATCCCCCATTCAATTTACTACCACTGATCCCCCATTCACTTTACTACCACTGATCATCCATATTCACTTTACTACCACTGATCCCCCATTCACTTTACTGCCACTGATCCCCATTCACTTTACTACCACTGATCCCCATTCACTTTACTACCACTGATCCCCATTCACTTTACTACCACTGATCCCCGTTCACTTTACTACCACTGATCCCCATTCACTATCACTGATCACCCATTCACTTTACTACCACTGATCCCCATTCACTTTACTGCCACTGATCCTCCATTCACTTTACTACCACTGATCCCCCATTCACTTTACTACCACTGATCCTCCATTCACTTTACCACCACTGATCATCCAGTCACTTTACTACCACTGATCTCCCATTCACTTTACTACCACTGATCCCCCATTCACTTTACTGCCACTGATCCCCCATTCACTTTACTACCACTGATCCCCCATTCACTTTACTGCCACTGATCCCCCATTCACTTTACTACCACTGATCCCCCATTCACTTTACCACCACTGATCCCCTATTCACTTACTACCACTGATCCCCCATTCACTTTACCACCACTGATCCCCCATTCACTTTACTACCACTGATCCCCATTCACTTTACAACCACTGATCCTCCATTCACTTTACTACCACTGATCCCCCATTCACTTTACTACCACTGATCCCCATTCATTTACTACCACTGATCCTCTATTCACTTTACTACCACTGATCCCCCATTCACTTTACTACCACTGATCCCCCATTCTTTACTACCACTGATCCTCCACTCACTTTACTACCACTGATCCCCCATTCACTACCACTGATCCCCATTCACTACCACTGATCCTCATTTACTTTACTACCACTGATCCCCCATTCACTTTACTACCACTGATCGCCCATTCACTACCACTGATCCCCCATTCACTATCACTGATCCCCCATTTACTTTACTACCACTGATCCTCCATTCACTTTACTACCACTGATCCCCCATTCACTTTACTACCACTGATCCCCCATTCACTTTACTGCCACTGATCCCCCATTCACTTTACTTCCACTGATCCCACATTCACTTTACTACCACTGATTATCATTCAATTTACTGCGACTGATCCTCCATTCACTTTACAACCACTGATCCCCCATTCACTATCACTGATCCCATTCACTTTACTACCACTGATCCCCCATTCACTATCACTGATCCCCCATTTACTTTGCTACCACTGATCCCCCACTCACTTTACCACCACAGATCCTCCATTCACTTTACTACCACTGATCCCCAATTTACTTTACTACCACTGGTCCTCCATTCACTTTACTACCACTGATCCCCCATTCACTACCACTGATCCCCCATTCACTACCACTGATCCCCAATTTACTTTACTACCACTGATCCTCCATTCACTTTACTACCACTGATTCCCCATTCAATACCACTGATCCCCCATTCACTAACACTGATCCCCGATTTACTTAACTACCACTGATCCTCCATTCACTTTACTACCACTGATCCCCCATTCACTACCACTGATCCCCCATTCACTACCACTGATCCCCGATTTACTTTACTACCACTGATCCCCATTCACTTTACCACCACATATCCTCCATTCACTTTACTGCCACTGATCCTCCATTCACTTTACTACCACTGATCCCCCATTCACTTTTCTACCACTGATCCCCCATTCACTTTACTACCACTGATCCCACATTCACTTTACCTCCACTGATCCCCATTCACTTTATTACCACTGATCCCCCATTCACTTTACTACCACTGATCCCCCATTCACTTTACTACCACTGATCCCCCATTCACTATCACCGATCATCCATTCACTTCACCACCACTGATCCTCCATTCACTTTACTACAACTGATCCCCCATTCACTTTACTGCCACTGATCCTCCATTCACTTTACTACCACTGATCCCCAATTCACTTGACTACCACTGATCCCCCATTCACTTTACTACCACTGTTGTCATTCAATTTACTGCCACTGATCCTCCATTCACTTTACAACCACTGATCCCCCATTCACTTTACTACCGCTGATCCCCAATTCACTTCACTGCCACTGATCCCCCATTCACTTTACTATCACTGATCCCCATCCACTTTACTATCACTGATCCCCCATCCACTTGACTATCACTGATCCCCCATTCACTATCACTGATCCCCCATTCACTTTACTACCACTGATCCCCCATTCACTACCACTGATCCCCCATTCACTACCACTGATCCCCGATTTACTTTACTACCACTGATCCTCCATTCACTTTACTACCACTGATCCCCCATTCACTACCACTGATCCCCCATTCACTATCACTGAGCCCCCATTTACTTTACTACCACTGATCCTCCATTCACTTTACTACCACTGATCCCCCATTCACTTTACTACCACTGATCCCCCATTCACTTTACCACCACTGATCCTCCATTCACTTTACTACCACTGATCCCCCATTCACTTTACTACCACTGATCCCCATTCACTTTACTACCACTGATCCCCCATTCACTTTACTACCACTGATCCCCATTCACTACCACTGATCATCCATTCACTTAACCACCACTGATCCCCATTTCACTTTACTACCACTGATCCCCATTCACTTTACTATCACTGATTCCCCATTCACTATCACTGATCATCCATTCACTTAACTACCACTGATCCCCCATTCATTTTACTACCACTGATCCCCCATTCACTTTACTGCCACTGATTATCATTCACTTTACCACCACAGATCCTCCATTCACTTTACTACCACTGATCCCCCATTCACTATCACTGATCATCCATTCACTTTCCTACCACTTATCCGCCATTCAATTACACTGCCACTGATCATCAGTTCACATTACTATCACTGATCCCCCATTCACTATCACTGATCAACCATTCACTTTACTGCCACTGATCCTCCATTAACTTTCCTACCACTGATCCCACATTCACTTTACTAACACTGATCCCCCATTCACTTTACTACCACTGATCCTCCATTCACTTCACCACCACTGATCCTCCATTCACTTTACTACCTCTCATCCCCCATTCAATTTACTACCACTGATCTCCCATTAACTTTACTAACACTGAAACCCAATTCACTTTACTACCACTGATCCCACATTCACTTTACTACCACTGATCCTCCATCCACTTTACCACCACTGATCCCCTATTCACTATCACCGATCCCCCATTCACCTTACTACCACTGATTTCCCCATTCACTTAACTACCACTGATCCCCATTCACTTTACAACCACTGATCCTCCATTCACTTTACTACCACTGATCTCCCATTCACTTTACTACCACTGATCCCCCATTGTTTTACTACCACTGATCCCCTATTCACTTTACTACCACTGATCCCCCATTCACTTTACTACCACTGATCCCCATTTCTTTACTACCACTGATCCTCCACTCACTTTACTACCACTGATCCCCCATTCACTACCACTGATCCCCATTCACTACCACTGATCCCCGATTTGCTTTACTACCACTGATCCTCCATTCACTTTACTACCACTGATCCCCCATTCACTACCACTGATCCCCATTCACTATCACTGATCCCCATTTACTTTACTACCACTGATCCTCCATTCACTTTACTACCACTGATCCCCCATTCACTTTACTACCACTGATCCCCCATTCACTTTACTACCACTGATCCTCCATTCACTTTACTACCACTGATCCCCATTCACTTTACTACCACTGATCCCCCATTCACTTTACTACCACTGATCCCCATATCACTTTACTACCACTTGATCCCCCATTCACTTTACTGCCAATGATCCTCCATTCACTTTACTACCACTGATCCCCATTCACTTTACTACCACTGATCCCCCATTCACTTTACTACCACTGATCCCCATTCACTATCACTGATCCCCATTCACTTTACTACCACTGATCCCCCATTCACTTTACCACCACAGATCCTCCATTCACTTTACTACCACTGATCCCCCATTCACTTTACTACCACTGATCCCCCATTCACTACCACTGATCCCCATTCACTTTACTCCACTGATCCCCGATTTCCTTTACTACCACTGATCCTCCATTCACTTTACTACCACTGATCCCCATTCACTAACACTGATCCCCCATTCACTACCACTGATCCCCGATTTACTTTACTACCACTGATCCCCATTCACTTTACCACCACATATCCTCCATACACTTTACTGCCACTGATCCTCCATTCACTTTACTACCACTGATCCCCCATTCACTACCACTGATCCCCCATTCACTATCACTGAGCCCCCATTCACTTTACTACCACTGATCCTCCATTCACTTTACTACCACTGATCCCCCATTCACTTTACTACCACTGATCCCCATTCACTTTACCACCACTGATCCTCCATTCACTTTACTACCACTGATCCCCCATTCACTTTACTACCACTGATCCCCCATTCACTTTACTACCACTGATCCCCCATTCACTTTACTACCACTGATCTCCCATTCATTTTACTACCACTGATCCCCCATTCACTATCACTGATCATCCATTCACTTAACCACCACTGATCCCCATTTCACTTTACTACCACTGATCCCCCATTCACTTTACTATCACTGATTCCCCATTCACTATCACTGATCATCCATTCATTTAACTACCACTGATCCCCCATTCACTTCACTACCACTGATCCCACATTCACTTTACTACCACTGATCCCCCATTTACTTTACTACCACTGATCCCACATTCACTTTACTACCACTGATCCCCCATTCACTTTACTGCCACTGATCCTACATTCACTTTACTACCACTGATCCCCCATTCACTTTCCTACCACTGATCATCCGTTCACTTTACTACCACTGATCCCCATTCACTATCACTGATCACCCATTCACTTTACTACCACTGATGCCCCATTCACTTTACTACCACTGATCCCCATTCACTTTACAACCACTGATCCTCCATTCACTTTACTACCACTGATCTCCCATTCACTTTACTACCACTGATCCCCCATTGTTTTTTACTACCACTGATCCTCTATTCACTTTACTACCACTGATCCCCCATTCACTTTACTACCACTGATCCCCCATTTTTTACTACCACTGATCCTCCATTCACTTTACTACCACTGATCCCCCATTCACTACCACTGATCCCCATTCACTACCACTGATCCCTGATTTGCTTTACTACCACTGATCCTCCATTCACTTTACTACCACTGATCCCCCATTCACTACCACAGATCCCCCATTCACTACCACTGATCCCTGATTTACTTTACTACCACTGATCCTCCATTCACTTTACTACCACTGATCCCCCATTCACTTTACTAACACTGATCCCCCATTCACTTCACCACCACTGATCCTCCATTCACTTTACTACCACTGATCCCCCATTCACTTTACTACCACTGATCCCCCATTCACTTTACTACCACTGATCCCCATAATCACTTTTCTACCACTTGATCCCCATTCACTTTACTACCACTGATCCTCCATTCACTTTACTACCACTGATCCTCCATTCACTTTACTACCACTGATCCCCAATCACTTTACTACCACTGATCCCCCATTCACTTTACTACCACTGATCCCCCATTCACTTTACTACCACTGATCCCCCACTCACTTTACTACCACTGATCCTTCATTCACTTTACTACCACTGATCCCCCATTCACTTTACTACCACTGATCCCCATTCACTTTACTACCACTGATCCCCCATTCACTATCACTGATCCCCATTTACTTTACTACCAATGATCCTCCATTCACTTTACTACCACTGATCCCCCATTCACTATCACTGATCCCCCATTCACTACCACTGATCCCCGATTCACTTTACTACCACTGATCCCCATTCACTTTACTACCACTGATCCCCCATTCACTTTACTGCCACTGATCCTCCATTCACTTTACTACCACTGATCCCCCATTCACTACCACTGATCCCCCATTCACTATCACTGAGCCCCCATTTACTTTACTACCACTGATCCTCCATTCACTTTACTACCACTGATCCCCCATTCACTTTACTACCACTGATCCCCCATTCACTTTACCACCACTGATCCTCCATTCACTTTACTACCACTGATCCCCCATTCACTTTACTACCACTGATCCCCCATTCACTTTACTACCACTGATCCCCCATTCACTTTACTACCACTGATCTCCCATTCATTTTACTACCACTGATCCCCCATTCACTATCACTGATCATCCATTCACTTAACCACCACTGATCCCCATTTCACTTTACTACCACTGATCCCCCATTCACTTTACTATCACTGATTCTCCATTCACTATCACTGATCATCCATTCATTTAACTACCACTGATCCCCCATTCACTTCACTACCACTGATCCCACATTCACTTTACTACCACTGATCCCCCATTTACTTTACTACCACTGATCCCACATTCACTTTACTACCACTGATCCCCAATTCACTTTACTGCCACTGATCCTACATTCACTTTACTACCACTGATCCCCCATTCAATTACACTGCCACTGATCACCGTTCACATTACTACCACTGATCCCCCATTCACTATCACTGATCAACCATTCACTTTAATACCACTGATGTCCCATTCACTTTACTGCCACTGATCCTCCATTAACTTTACTACCACTGATCCCACATTCACTTTACTACCACTGATCCCCCATTCACTTTACTACCACTGATCCTCCATTCACTTCACCACCACTGATCATCCAGTCACTTTACTACCTCTGATCTCCCATTCAATTTACTACCACTGATCTCCCATTAACTTTACTACCACTGATCCCCACATTCACTTTACTGCCACTGATCCCCCATCCACGTTACTATCACTGATCCCCCATCCACTTTACCACCACTGATCCCCTATTCACTATCACCGATCCCCCATTCACCTTAGCACCACTGATTCCCCATTCACTTAACTACCACTGATCCCCATTCACTTTACAACCACTGATCCTCCATTCACTTTACTACCACTGATCTCCCATTCACTTTACTACCACTGATCCCCCATTGTTTTTACTACCACTGATCCTCTATTCACTTTACTACCACTGATCCCCCATTCACTTTACTACCACTGATCCCCCATTTTTTTACTACCACTGATCCTCCACTCACTTTACTACCACTGATCCCCCATTCACTACCACTGATCCCCCATTCACTACCACTGATCCCTGATTTACTTTACTACCACTGATCCTCCATTCACTTTACTACCACTGATCCCCCATTCACTACCACAGATCCCCCATTCACTATCACTGATCCCCCATTTACTTTACTACCACTGATCCTCCATTCACTTTACTACCACTGATCCCCCATTCACTTTACTACCACTGATCCCCCATTCACTTTACCACCACTGATCCTCCATTCACTTTACTACCACTGATCCCCCATTCACTTTACTACCACTGATCCCCCATTCACTTTACTACCACTGATCCCATAATCACTTTTCTACCACTTGATCCCCCATTTACTTTACTACCAATGATCCTCCATTCACTTTATTACCACTGATCCCACATTCACTTTACTACCACTGATCCCACAATCACTTTACTACCACTGATCCCCCATTCAATATCACTGATCCCCCATTTACTTTACTACCACTGATCCCCCACTCACTTTACCACCACAGGTCCTTCATTCACTTTACTACCACTGATCCCCCATTCACTTTACTACCACTGATTCCCCATTCACTACCACTGATCCCCCATTCACTATCACTGATCCCCGATTTCCTTTACTACCAATGATCCTCCATTCACTTTACTACCACTGATCCCCCATTCACTAACACTGATCCCCCATTCACTACCACTGATCCCTGATTTACTTTACTACCACTGATCCCCATTCACTTTACCACCACATATCCTCCATACACTTTACTGCCACTGATCCTCCATTCACTTTACTACCACTGATCCCCCATTCACTTTACTACCAATGATCCCCATTCACTTTACTGCCACTGATCCTACATTGACTTTACTACCACTGATCCCCAAATCACTTTACTACCACTGATCCCCCATTCACTTTAGTACCACTGATTATCATTCAATTTACTGCCACTGATCCTCCATTCAATTTACAACCATTGATCCCCCATTCACTTTACTACCGCTGATCCCCAATTCACTTCACTGCCACTGATCCCCCATTCACTTTACAATCACTGATCATCCATTCACTGTACAACCACTGATCCCCCATTCACTTTACTACCACTGATCCCCCATTCACTTTACTACCACTGGTCCCCCATTAACTTTACCACCACTGATCCTCCATTCAGTTTACTACCACTGATCCCCCATTCAATTTAGTACCACTGATCACCCATTCCCTTTACTACCACTGATCCCACATTCACTTTTCTACCACTGATCTCCCATTTTTTTACTACCACTGATCCTCCACTCACTTTACTACCACTGATCGCTATTCACTTTACTACCACTGATCCCCCATTCACATTACTACCACTGATCCTCCATTCACTTTAATACCACTGATCCCCCATTCACTACCACTGATCCCCCATTTACTTTCCTACCACTGATCCCCCATTCACTTTACTACCTCTGATCCCCCATTTACTTTACTACCACTGATCCCCCACTCACTCTACTACCACTGATCCACCATTCCCTTTACTACCACTGATCCCCCATTCACTATCACTGATTATCCATTCACTTTACTACCACTGATCCCCAATTCACTTTACTTCCACTGATACCCCATTCACTTTACTACCACTGATCCCCCATTCACTTTACTACCACTGATCATCCATTAACTTTACTACCACTGATCCCCCATTCAATTTATTACCACTGATCCCATTTCACTTTACTACCACTGATTCCCATTCACTTTACCACCACTGATCATCCATTCACTTTACTGCCACTGATCCTCCATTCACTTTACTACAACTGATCACCCATTCACTTACACTGCCACTGATCCTCCGTTCACATTACTACAACTGATCCCCCATTCACTATCACTGATCATTCATTCATTTTACTACCACTGATCCATTTACTATCACTGATCATCCATTCACTTAACTACCACTGATCCCCCATTAACTATCACTGATCATCCATTCACTTAACTACCACTGATCCCCCATTCACTACCACTGATCCTCCATTCACTTGACTACCACTGATCCCCCATTCACTTTACTACCACTGATCCCCCATTTTTTTTACTACCACTGATCCTCTATTCACTTTAATACCACTGATCCTACATTCACTTTACTACCACTGATCCCCCATTTTTTTACTACCACTGATCCTCCACTCACTTTACTACCACTGATCCCCCATTCACTACCACTGATCCCCCATTCACTACCAATGATCCCCCATTCACTACCACTGATCCCTGATTTACTTTACTACCACTGATCCTCCATTCACTTTACTACCACTGATCCCCCATTCACTACCACTGATCCCCCATTCACTATCACTGCTCTCCCATTTACTTTACTACCACTGATCCTCCATTCACTTTACTACCACTGATCCCCCATTCACTTTACTACCACTGATCCCCCATTCACTTTACTACCACTGATCCCCCATTCACTTTACTACCACTGATCCCCCATTCACTTTACTACCACTGATCCCATAATCACTTTTCTACCACTTGATCCCCCATTTACTTTACTACCAATGATCCTCCATTAACTTTATTACCACTGATCCCACATTCACTTTACTACCACTGATCCCACAATCACTTTACTACCACTGATCCCCCATTCAACATCACTGATCCCCCATATACTTTACTACCACTGATCCCCCACTCACTTTACCACCACAGATCCTTCATTCACTTTACTACCACTGATCCCCCATGCACTTTACTACCACTGATTACCCATTCACTACCACTGATCCCCCATTCACTATCACTGATCCCCGATTTCCTTTACTACCAATGATCCTCCATTCACTTTACTACCACTGATCCCCCATTCACTACCACTGATCCCCCATTCACTACCACTGATCCCCGATTTACTTTACTACCACTGATCCCCATTCAATTTACCACCACTGATCCCCCAATCACTTTACTACCACTGATCCCCATTCACTTTACTACCACTGATCCCCCAATCACTTTACTACCACTGATCCCCATTCACTTTACTGCCACTGATCCTACATTGACTTTACTACCACTGATCCCCAAATCACTTTACTACCACTGATCCCCCATTCACTTTAGTACCACTGATTATCATTCAATTTACTGCCACTGATCCTCCATTCAATTTACAACCATTGATCCCCCATTCACTTTACTAAAGCTGATCCCCAATTCACTTCACTGCCACTGATCCCCCATTCACTTTACAATCACTGATCATCCATTCACTGTACAACCACTGATCCCCCATTCACTTTACTACCACTGATCCCCCATTCACTTTACTACCACTGGTCCCCATTAACTTTACCACCACTGATCCTCCATTCACTTTACTACCACATATCCTCCATACACTTTACTGCCACTGATCCTCCATTCACTTTACTACCACTGATCCCCCATTCACTTTACTACCACTGATCCCCATTCACTTTACTGCCACTGATCCTACATTGACTTTACTACCACTGATCCCCAAATCACTTTACTACCACTGATCCCCCATTCACTTTAGTACCACTGATTATCATTCAATTTACTGCCACTGATCCTCCATTCAATTTACAACCATTGATCCCCCATTCACTTTACTAAAGCTGATCCCCAATTCACTTCACTGCCACTGATCCCCCATTCACTTTACAATCACTGATCATCCATTCACTGTACAACCACTGATCCCCCATTCACTTTACTACCACTGATCCCCCATTCACTTTACTACCACTGGTCCCCCATTAACTTTACCACCACTGATCCTCCATTCACTTTACTACCACTGATCCGCCATTCAATTTAGTACCACTGATCACCCATTCCCTTTACTACCACTGATCCCACATTCACTTTTCTACCACTGATCTCCCATTAACTTTACTAACACTGATCCCCCATTCACTTTACTACCACTGATCCCACATTCACTTTACTACCACTGATCCCCCATCCACTTTACCACCACTGATCCCCTATTCACTATCACCGATCCCCCATTCACCTTAGCACCACTGATTCCCCATTCACTTTACTACCACTGATCCCCATTCACTTTACTACCACTGATCCTCCATTCACTTTACTACCACTGATCCCCCATTCACTTTACTACCACTGATCCCCCATTTTTTTACTACCACTGATCCTCCACTCACTTTACTACCACTGATCCCCATTCACTTTACTACCACTGATCCCCCATTCACTTTACTACCACTGATCCTCCATTCAATTTAATACCACTGATCCCCATTCACTACCACTGATCCCCCATTTACTTTCCTACCACTGATCCCCCATTTACCTTACTACCTCTGATCCCCCATTTACTTTACTACCACTGATCCCCCACTCACTTTACTACCACTGATCCACCATTCCCTTTACTACCACTGATCCCCCTATTCACTATCACTGATAATCCATTCACTTTACTACCACTGATCCCCCATTCACTTTACTACCACTGACCCCCCATTTTTTTACTACCACTGATCCTCCACTCACTTTACTTCCACTGATCGCTATTCACTTTACTACCACTGATCCCCCATTCACATTACTACCACTGATCCTCCATTCACTTTAATACCACTGATCTCCCATTCACTACCACTGATCCCCCATTTACTTTCCTACCACTGATCCCCCATTCACTTTACTACCTCTGATCCCCCATTTACTTTACTACCACTGATCCCCCACTCACTCTACTACCACTGATCCACCATTCCCTTTACTACCACTGATCCCCCATTCACTATCACTGATTATCCATTCACTTTACTACCACTGATCCCCAATTCACTTTACTACCACTGATCCCCCATTCACTTTACTACCACTGATCCCCCATTCACTTTACTACCACTGATCATCCATTAACTTTACTACCACTGATCCCCCATTCAATTTATTACCACTGATCCCATTTCACTTTACTACCACTGATTCCCATTCACTTTACCACCACTGATCATCCATTCACTTTACTGCCACTGATCCTCCATTCACTTTACTACCACTGATCACCCCATTTTCTTTACTACCACTGATCCCACATTAACTTTACTACCACTGATCCTCCATTCACTTTACTACAACTGATCACCCATTCACTTACACTGCCACTGATCCTCCGTTCACATTACTACCACTGATCCCCATTCAATTTACCACCACATATCCTCCATACACTTTACTGCCACTGATCCTCCATTCACTTTACTACCACTGATCCCCCATTCACTTTACTACCACTGATCCCCATTCACTTTACTGCCACTGATCCTACATTGACTTTACTACCACTGATCCCCAAATCACTTTACTACCACTGATCCCCCATTCACTTTAGTACCACTGATTATCATTCAATTTACTGCCACTGATCCTCCATTCAATTTACAACCATTGATCCCCCATTCACTTTACTAAAGCTGATCCCCAATTCACTTCACTGCCACTGATCCCCCATTCACTTTACAATCACTGATCATCCATTCACTGTACAACCACTGATCCCCCATTCACTTTACTACCACTGATCCCCCATTCACTTTACTACCACTGGTCCCCCATTAACTTTACCACCACTGATCCTCCATTCACTTTACTACCACATATCCTCCATACACTTTACTGCCACTGATCCTCCATTCACTTTACTACCACTGATCCCCCATTCACTTTACTACCACTGATCCCCATTCACTTTACTGCCACTGATCCTACATTGACTTTACTACCACTGATCCCCAAATCACTTTACTACCACTGATCCCCCATTCACTTTAGTACCACTGATTATCATTCAATATACTGCCACTGATCCTCCATTCAATTTACAACCATTGATCCCCCATTCACTTTACTAAAGCTGATCCCCAATTCACTTCACTGCCACTTATCCCCCATTCACTTTACAATCACTGATCATCCATTCACTGTACAACCACTGATCCTCCATTCACTTTACTACCACTGATCCGCCATTCAATTTAGTACCACTGATCACCCATTCCCTTTACTACCACTGATCCCACATTCACTTTTCTACCACTGATCTCCCATTAACTTTACTAACACTGATCCCCCATTCACTTTACTACCACTGATCCCACATTCACTTTACTACCACTGATCCCCCATCCACTTTACCACCACTGATCCCCTATTCACTATCACCGATCCCCCATTCACCTTAGCACCACTGATTCCCCATTCACTTTACTACCACTGATCCCCATTCACTTTACTACCACTGATCCTCCATTCACTTTACTACCACTGATCCCCCATTCACTTTACTACCACTGATCCCCCATTTTTTTACTACCACTGATCCTCAACTCACTTTACTACCACTGATCCCCATTCACTTTACTACCACTGATTCCCCATTCACTTTACTACCACTGATCCTCCTTTCAATTTAATACCACTGATCCCCCATTCACTACCACTGATCCCCCATTTACTTTCCTACCACTGATCCCCCATTTACCTTACTACCTCTGATCCCCCATTTACTTTACTACCACTGATCACCCACTCACTTTACTACCACTGATCCACCATTCCCTTTACTACCACTGATCCCCCCTATTCACTATCACTGATAATCCATTCACTTTACTACCACTGATCCCCCATTCACTTTACTACCACTGACCCCCCATTTTTTACTACCACTGATCCTCCACTCACTTTACTTCCACTGATCGCTATTCACTTTACTACCACTGATCCCCCATTCACATTACTACCACTGATCCTCCATTCACTTTAATACCACTGATCTCCCATTCACTACCACTGATCCCCATTTACTTTCCTACCACTGATCCCCCATTCACTTTACTACCTCTGATCCCCCATTTACTTTACTACCACTGATCCCCCACTCACTCTACTACCACTGATCCACCATTCCCTTTACTACCACTGATCCCCATTCACTATCACTGATTATCCATTCACTTTACTACCACTGATCCCCAATTCACTTTACTACCACTGATCCCCCATTCACTTTACTACCACTGATCCCCCATTCACTTTACTACCACTGATCATCCATTAACTTTACTACCACTGATCCCCCATTCAATTTATTACCACTGATCCCATTTCACTTTACTACCACTGATTCCCATTCACTTTACCACCACTGATCATCCATTCACTTTACTGCCACTGATCCTCCATTCACTTTACTACCACTGATCACCCCATTTACTTTACTACCACTGATCCCACATTAACTTTACTACCACTGATCCTCCATTCACTTTACTACAACTGATCACCCATTCACTTACACTGCCACTGATCCTCCGTTCACATTACTACAACTGATCCCCCATTCACTGTACTATCACTGATCCCCCATTCACTATCACTGATCATTCATTCATTTTACTACCACTGATCCCCATTTACTATCACTGATCATCCATTCACTTAACTACCACTGATCCCCCATTAACTATCACTGATCATCCATTCACTTAACTACCACTGATCCCCCATTCACTACCACTGATCCTCCATTCACTTGACTACCACTGATCCCCCATTCAATTTACTACCACTGATCCCCCATTCACTTTACTACAACTGATCCCCCATTCACTTTACTACCACTGATTCCCATTAACTTTACCACCACTGATCATCCATTCACTTTACTGCCACTGATCCTCCAGTAACTTTACTACCACTGATCCCCCATTCACGTTACAACCACTCATCCCCAATCACTTTACTACCACTGATCCCCAATTCACTATCACTGATCCCCCATTTATTTTACTACCACTGATCCCCCATTCACTTTACCACCACTGATCCTCCATTCACTATCATTGATCATCCATTAACTTTACTACCACTGATCCCCCATTCAATTTACTACCACTGATCCCCCATTCACTATCACTGATCCCCCATTCACTTTACTACCACTGATCCCATTTCAATTTACTACCACTGATTCCCATTCACTTTACCACCACTGATCATCCATTCACTTTACTGCCACTGATCCTCCATTCACTTTACTACCACTGATCCCCCATTCACTTTACTGCCACTGATCCTCCATTACCTTTACTACCACTGATCCCCCAATCATTTTACTACCACTGATCCTCCACTAACTTTACTGCCACTGATACCCCATTCACTTTACTACCACTGATCCCTCATTCACTATCACTGATCCCCCACATTCACGTTACAATCACTGATCCTCCATTCACTTTACTACCACTGATCCCCCATTTATTTTACAACCACTGATCCTCCATTCACTTTACTACCACTGATCCCCCATTCACTATCACTGATCATCCATTCACTTTATTACCACTGATCCTCCATTAACTTTACTACAACTGATCCCCCATTCACTTTACTACCACTGATCCGCCATTCACTTTACTACCACTGATCCCCCATTCACTTTACTACCACTGATCCCCCATTTACTTTACTACCACTGATCACCCATTCACTTTACTACCACTGGTCACCCATTCACTTTACTGCCACTGATCCTCCATTAAATTTATTACCACTGACCCCCCATTCACGTTACTGCCACTGATCCTCCATTCACTTTACTGCCACTGATCCTCCATTAATCTTACTACCACTGATCCCCCATTCACTTTACTACCACTGATCCCCCATGCACTTTACTACCACTGATCCCCCATTTACTTTACTGCCACTGATCCTCCATTCATTTTACTACCACTGATCCCACATTCACTTTACAATCACTGATCCTCCATTCACTTTACTACCACTGATCCCCCATTTATTTTACAACCACTGATCCTCCATTTACTTTACTACCACTGATCCCCCATTCACTATCACTGATCATCCATTCACTTTACTACCACTGATCCTCCATTCACTTTACTATCACTGATGCCCCATTCAATTTACTAACACTGATCCCCCATTCACTATCACTGATCCCCCATTTACTTTACTACCACTGATCCCCCATTCACTTTACTAATACTGATCCTCCATTCACTTTACTACCACTGATCCCCCATTTATTTTACAACCACTGATCCTCCATTCACTTTACTACCACTGATCCCTCATTCACTATCACTGATCATCCATTCACTTTATTACCACTGATCCTGCATTAACTTTACTACAACTGATCCCCCATTCACTTTACTACCACTGATCCCCCATTTACTTTACTACCACTGATCACCCATTCACTTTACTACCAATGGTCACCCATTCACTTTACTGCCACTGATCCTAAATTAAATTTATTACCACTGATCCCCCATTCACGTTACTGCCACTGATCCTCCATTCACTTTACTGCCACTGATCCTCCATTAATCTTACTACCACTGATCCCCCATTCACTTTACTACCACTGATCCTCCATGCACTTTACTACCACTGATCCCCCATTTACTTTACTGCCACTGATCCTCCATTCATTTTACTACCACTGATCCCACATTCACTTTACAATCACTGATCCTCCATTCACTTTACTACCACTGATCCCCCATTTTTTTCCCCTTACATTTGCTTTACTACCACTGATCCCCATTCACTATCACTGATCATTTATTCACTTTACTACCACTGATTCTCCATTCACTTTACTATCACTGATCCCCCATTCAATTTACTACCACTGATCCCTAATTCATTTTACCACCACTGATCCTCCATTCACTTTACTACCACTGATCCCCATTCACTATCACTGATCCCCCATTTGCTTTACTACCACTGATCCCCATTCACTTTACTAATACTGATCCTCCATTCACTTTACTATCACTGATCCCCCATTCACAATCATTTACATTTACATTTTAGTCATTTAGCAGACGCTCTTATCCAGAGCGACTTACAGTTTCATTTTACTACCACTGATCCCTAATTCATTTTACCACCACTGATCCTCCATTCACTTTACTACCACTGATCCCCCATTCACTATCACTGATCATCCATTCACTTTATTACCACTGATCCCCCATTCACTTTACTGCCACTGATCCTCCATTAAATTTATTACCACTGACCCCCCATTCACGTTACTGCCACTGATCCTCCATTCACTTTACTGCCACTGATCCTCCATTAATCTTACTACCACTGATCCCCCATTCACTTTACTACCACTGATCCCCCATGCACTTTACTACCACTGATCCCCCATTTACTTTACTGCCACTGATCCTCCATTCATTTTACTACCACTGATCCCACATTCACTTTACAATCACTGATCCTCCATTCACTTTACTACCACTGATCCCCCATTTATTTTACAACCACTGATCCTCCATTTACTTTACTACCACTGATCCCCCATTCACTATCACTGATCATCCATTCACTTTACTACCAATTATCCTCCATTCACTTTACTATCACTGATCCCCCATTCAATTTACTACCACTGATCCCTAATTCATTTTACCACCACTGATCCTCCATTCACTTTACTACCACTGATCCCCCATTCACTATCACTGATCCCCCATTTACTTTACTACCACTGATCCCCCATTCACTTTACTAATACTGATCCTCCATTCACTTTACTATCACTGATCCCCCATTCACAATCATTTACATTTACATTTTAGTCATTTAGCAGACGCTCTTATCCAGAGCGACTTACAGTTTCATTTTACTACCACTGATCCCTAATTCATTTTACCACCACTGATCCTCCATTCACTTTACTACCACTGATCCCCCATTCACTATCACTGATCATCCATTCACTTTATTACCACTGATCCCCCATTCACTTTACTGCCACTGATCCCCCATTCACTTTACAATTACTGATCATCCATTCACTGTACTACCACTGATCCCCAATTCACTATCACTGATCCTCCATTCACTTTACTACCACTGATAATCCATTCACTATCACTGATCCCCCATTCACTTTACTACCACTGATCCTCCATTCACTTTACTACCACTGATTCTCCATTCACTTTACTATCACTGATCCCCCATTCAATTTACTACCACTGATCCCTAATTCATTTTACCACCACTGATCCTCCATTCACTTTACTACCACTGATCCCCCATTCACTATCACTGATCCCCCATTTACTTTACTACCACTGATCCCCCATTCACTTTACTAATACTGATCCTCCATTCACTTTACTAACACTGATCCCCCATTCACAATCATTTACATTTACATTTTAGTCATTTAGCAGACGCTCTTATCCAGAGCGACTTACAGTTTCATTTTACTACCACTGATCCCTAATTCATTTTACCACCACTGATCCTCCATTCACTTTACTACCACTGATCCCCCATTCACTATCACTGATCATCCATTCACTTTACTACCACTGATAATCCATTCACTATCACTGATCCCCCATTCACTTTACTACCACTGATCCTCCATTCACTTTACTACCACTGATCCCCCATTAACTTTACTACCACTGATACCACATTCACTTTACTACCACTGATCCCCCATTCACTATCACTGATCATCCATTAACTTTACTACCACTGAGCCCCCATTCACTTTACTACCACTGATCATCCATTCACTTTACTGCCACTGAACCTCCATTCACTTTACTACCACTGATCCCATATTTACTTTACTACCACTGTTCCCACATTAACTTTACTACCACTGATCCTCCATTCACTTTACTACAACTGATCACCCATTCACTTACACTGCCACTGATCCTCCGTTCACATTACTACAACTGATCCCCCATTCACTGTACTATCACTGATCCCCCATTCACTATCACTGATCATTCATTCATTTTACAACCACTGATCCCCCATTTACTATCACTGATCATCCATTCACTTAACTACCACTGATCCCCCATTAACTATCACTGATCCTCCATTCACTTTACTACCACTGATCCCCCATTTACTATCACTGATCATCCATTCACTTAACTACCACTGATCCCCCATTAACTATCACTGATCATCCATTCACTTTACTACCACTGATCCCCCATTCACTATCACTGATCATCCATTCACTTTATTACCACTGATCCTCCATTAACTTTACTACAACTGATCCCCCATTCACTTTACTACCACTGATCCCCCATTCACTATCACTGATCCCCCATTCACGTTACTGCCACTGATCCTCCATTCACTTTACTGCCACTGATCCTCCATTAATCTTACTACCACTGATCCCCCATTCACTTTACTACCACTGATCCCCCATGCACTTTACTACCACTGATCCCCCATTTACTTTACTGCCACTGATCATCCATTCATTTTACTACCACTGATCCCACATTCACTTTACAATCACTGATCCTCCATTCACTTTACTACCAGTGATCCCCCATTTATTTTACAACCACTGATCCTCCATTTACTTTACTACCACTGATCCCCCATTCACTATCACTGATCATCCATTCACTTTACTACCACTGATCCTCCATTCACTTTACTATCACTGATCCCCCATTCAATTTACTACCACTGATCCCTAATTCATTTTACCACCACTGATCATCCATTCACTTTATTACCACTGATCCCCCATTCATTTTACTGCCACTGATCCCCCATTCACTTTACTACCACTGATAATCCATTCACTATCACTGATCCCCCATTCACTTTACTACCACTGATCCTCCATTCACTTTACTACCACTGATCCCCCATTCACTTTACTACCACTGATCCCACATTCACTGCATTACCACTGATCCCCCATTCACAATCACCAATTCACCATTTACTTTACTACCACTGATCCCCCATTCACTTTACTGCCACTGATCCTCCATTAACTTTACAACCACTGATCCCCCATTCACTTTACTACCACTGATCCTCCATTCACTTTACTACCACTGATCCCCCATTCACTATCACTGATAATCCAGTCAATTTACTACCACTGATCCCCCATTCACTTTACTACCACTGATCCCCCATTCACTATCACTGATTATCCATTCACTTTACTACCACTGATCCCCAATTCACTTTACTACCACTGATCCCCCATTCACATTACTACCACTGATCCCCCATTCACTTTACTACCACTGATCATCCATTAACTTTACTACCACTGATCCCCCATTCAATTTATTACCACTGATCCCATTTCACTTTACTACCACTGATTCCCATTCACTTTACCACCACTGATCATCCATTCACTTTACTGCCACTGATCCTCCATTCACTTTACTACCACTGATCCCCCATTTACTTTACTACCACTGATCCCACATTAACTTTACTACCACTGATCCTCCATTCACTTTACTACAACTGATCACCCATTAACTTACACTGCCACTAATCCTCCGTTCACATTACTACAACTGATCCCCCATTCACTGTACTATCACTGATCCCCCATTCACTATCACTGATCATTCATTCATTTTACTACCACTGATCCCCATTTACTATCACTGATCATCCATTCACTTAACTACCACTGATCCCCCATTCACTACCACTGATCCTCCATTTACTTGACTACCACTGATCCCCCATTAAATTTACTACCACTGATTCCCATTAACTTTACCACCACTGATCATCCATTCACTTTACTGCCACTGATCCTCCAGTAACTTTACTACCACTGATCCCCCATTCACGTTACAACCACTCATCCCCCAATCACTTTACTACCACTGATCCCCCATTCACTATCACTGATCCCCCATTTATTTTACTACCACTGATCCCCCATTCACTTTACCACCACTGATCCTCCATTCACTATCATTGATCATCCATTAACTTTACTACCACTGATCCCCCATTCAATTTACTACCACTGATCCCCCATTCACTATCACTGATCCCCCATTCACTTTACTCCCACTGATCCCATTTCACTTTACTACCACTGATTCCCATTCACTTTACCACCACTGATCATCCATTCACTTTACTGCCACTGATCCTCCATTCACTTTACTACCACTGATCCCCCATTCACTTTACTGCAACTGATCCTCCATTAACTTTACTACCACTGATCCCCCAATCATTTTACTATAACTGATCCTCCACTAACTTTACTGCCACTGATACCCCATTCAATTTACTACCACTGATCCCTCATTCACTATCACTGATCCCCCACATTCACGTTACAATCACTGATCCTCCATTCACTTTACTATCACTGATCCCCCATTCACTGCATTACCACTGATCCCCCATTCACAATCACCGATTCACCATTTACTTTACTACCACTGATCCCCCATTCACTTTACTACAACTGATCACCCATTCACTTACACTGCCACTGATCCTCCGTTCACATTACTACAACTGATCCCTCATTCACTGTACTATCACTGATCCCCCATTCACTATCACTGATCATTCATTCATTTTACTACCACTGATCCCCCATTTACTATCACTGATCATCCATTCACTTAACTACCACTGATCCCCCATTAACTATCACTGATCCTCCATTCACTTTACTACCACTGATCCCCCATTCACTATCACTGATCATCCATTCACTTTATTACCACTGATCCTCCATTAACTTTACTACAACTGATCCCCCATTCACTTTACTACCACTGATCCCCCATGCACTTTACTACCACTGATCCCCCATTCACGTTACTGCCACTGATCATCCATTCATTTTACTACCACTGATCCCACATTCACTTTACAATCACTGATCCTCCATTCACTTTACTACCAGTGATCCCCCATTTATTTTACAACCACTGATCCTCCATTTACTTTACTACCACTGATCCCCCATTCACTATCACTGATCATCCATTCACTTTACTACCACTGATCCTCCATTCACTTTACTATCACTGATCCCCCATTCAATTTACTACCACTGATCCCTAATTCATTTTACCACCACTGATCCTCCATTCACTTTACTACCATTGATCCCCCATTCACTATCACTGATCATCCATTCACTTTATTACCACTGATCCCCCATTCATTTTACTGCCACTGATCCCCCATTCACTTTACTACCACTGATAATCCATTCACTATCACTGATCCCCCATTCACTTTACTACCACTGATCCTCCATTCACTTTACTACCACTGATCCCCCATTCACTTTACTACCACTGATCCCACATTCACTTTACTACCACTTATCCCTCATTCACTTTACTACCACTGATCCCCCATTCACTATCACTGACCCCCATTTATTTTACTACCACTGATCCCCCATTCACTTTACCACCACTGATCCTCCATTCACTTTACTACCGCTGATCCCCCATTCACTATCACTGATCATCCATTCACTTTACTACCACTGATCCCCCATTCACTGCATTACCACTGATCCCCCATTCACAATCACCAATTCACCATTTACTTTACTACCACTGATCCCCCATTCACTTTACTGCCACTGATCCTCCATTAACTTTACAACCACTGATCCCCCATTCACTTTACTACCACTGATCCTCCATTCAATTTACTACCACTGATCCCCCATTCACTATCACTGATAATCCAGTCAATTTACTACCACTGATCCCCCATTCACTTTACTACCACTGATCCCCCATTCACTATCACTGATAATCCAGTCAATTTACTACCACTGATCCCCCATTCACTTTACTACCACTGATCCCCCATTCACTTTACTACCACTGATCCCCCATTCACTATCACTGATTATCCATTCACTTTACTACCACTGATCCCCAATTCACTTTACTACCACTGATCCCCCATTCACATTACTACCACTGATCCCCCATTCACTTTACTACCACTGATCATCCATTAACTTTACTACCACTGATCCCCCATTCAATTTATTACCACTGATCCCATTTCACTTTACTACCACTGATTCCCATTCACTTTACCACCACTGATCATCCATTCACTTTACTGCCACTGATCCTCCATTCACTTTACTACCACTGATCCCCCATTTACTTTACTACCACTGATCCCACATTAACTTTACTACCACTGATCCTCCATTCACTTTACTACAACTGATCACCCATTAACTTACACTGCCACTAATCCTCCGTTCACATTACTACAACTGATCCCCCATTCACTGTACTATCACTGATCCCCCATTCACTATCACTGATCATTCATTCATTTTACTACCACTGATCCCCATTTACTATCACTGATCATCCATTCACTTAACTACCACTGATCCCCCATTCACTACCACTGATCCTCCATTTACTTGACTACCACTGATCCCCCATTCAATTTACTACCACTGATCCCCCATTCACTTTACTACAACTGATCCCCCATTCACTTTACTACCACTGATTCCCATTAACTTTACCACCACTGATCATCAATTCACTTTACTGCCACTGATCCTCCAGTAACTTTACTACCACTGATCCCCCATTCACGTTACTACCACTCATCCCCCAATCACTTTACTACCACTGATCCCCCATTCACTATCACTGATCCCCCATTTATTTTACTACCACTGATCCCCCATTCACTTTACCACCACTGATCCTCCATTCACTATCATTGATCATCCATTAACTTTACTACCACTGATCCCCCATTCAATTTACTACCACTGATCCCCATTCACTATACCACTGATCCTCCATTCACTTTACTGCCACTGATCCTCCATTCACTTTACTACCACTGATCCCCCATTCACTTTACTGCAACTGATCCTCCATTAACTTTACTACCACTGATCCCCCAATCATTTTACTATAACTGATCCTCCACTAACTTTACTGACACTGATACCCCATTCAATTTACTACCACTGATCCCTCATTCACTATCACTGATCCCCCACATTCACGTTACAATCACTGATCCTCCATTCACTTTACTATCACTGATCCCCCATTCACTGCATTACCACTGATCCCCCATTCACAATCACCGATTCACCATTTACTTTACTACCACTGATCCCCCATTCACTTTACTGCCACTGATCCTCCATTAACTTTACAACCACTGATCCCCCATTCACTTTACTACCACTGATCCTCCATTCACTTTACTACCACTGATCCCCCATTCACTATCACTGATAATCCAGTCAATTTACTACCACTGATCCCCCATTCACTTTACTACCACTGATCCCCCATTCACTATCACTGATAATCCAGTCAATTTACTACCACTGATCCCCCATTCACTTTACTACCACTGATCCCCCATTCCCTTTACTACCACTGATCCCCCATTCACTATCACTGATTATCCATTCACTTTACTACCACTGATCCCCAATTCACTTTACTACCACTGATCCCCCATTCACATTACTACCACTGATCCCCCATTCACTTTACTACCACTGATCCCCCATTCAATTTATTACCACTGATCCCATTTCACTTTACTACCACTGATTCCCATTCACTTTACCACCACTGATCATCCATTCACTTTACTGCCACTGATCCTCCATTCACTTTACTACCACTGATCCCCCATTTACTTTACTACCACTGATCCCACATTAACTTTACTACCACTGATCCTCCATTCACTTTACTACAACTGATCACCCATTCACTTACACTGCCACTAATCCTCCGTTCACATTACTACAACTGATCCGCCATTCACTGTACTATCACTGATCCCCCATTCACTATCACTGATCATTCATTCATTTTACTACCACTGATCCCCATTTACTATCACTGATCATCCATTCACTTAACTACCACTGATCCCCCATTAACTATCACTGATCATCCATTCACTTAACTACCACTGATTCCCCATTCACTACCACTGATCCTCCATTTACTTGACTACCACTGATCCCCCATTCAATTTACTACCACTGATCCCCCATTCAATTTACTACAACTGATCCCCCATTCACTTTACTACCACTGATCATCCATTCACTTTACTGCCACTGATCCTCCAGTAACTTTACTACCACTGATCCCCCATTCACGTTACAACCACTCATCCCCCAATCACTTTACTACCACTGATCCCCCATTCACTATCACTGATCCCCCATTTATTTTACTACCACTGATCCCCCATTCACTTTACCACCACTGATCCTCCATTCACTATCATTGATCATCCATTAACTTTACTACCACTGATCCCCCATTCAATTTACTACCACTGATCCCCCATTCACTATCACTGATCCCCCATTCACTTTACTACCACTGATCCCATTTCACTTTACTACCACTGATTCCCATTCACTTTACCACTACTGATCATCCATTCACTTTACTGCCACTGATCCTCCATTCACTTTACTACCACTGATCCCCCATTCACTTTACTGCCACTGATCCTCCATTAACTTTACTACCACTGATCCCCCAATCATTTTACTACCACTGATCCTCCACTAACTTTACTGCCACTGATACCCCATTCAATTTACTACCACTGATCCCTCATTCACTATCACTGATCCCCCACATTCACGTTACAATCACTGATCCTCCATTCACTTTACTACCACTGATCCCCCATTTATTTTACAACCACTGATCCTCCATTCACTTTACTACCACTGATCCCCCATTCACTATCACTGATCATCCATTCACTTTATTACCACTGATCCTCCATTAACTTTACTACAACTGATCCCCCATTCACTTTACTACCACTGATCCCCCATTCACTATCACTGATCCCCCATTCACTTTACTACCACTGATCCCCCATTCACTTTACTACCACTGATCCCCCATTTACTTTACTACCACTGATCACCCATTCACTTTACTACCACTGGTCACCCATTCACTTTACTGCCACTGATCCTCCATTAAATTTATTACCACTGATCCCCCATTCACGTTACTGCCACTGATCCTCCATTCACTTTACTGCCACTGATCCTCCATTAATCTTACTACCACTGATCCCCCATTCACTTTACTACCACTGATCCCCCATGAGCTTTACTACCACTGATCCCCCATTTACTTTACTGCCACTAATCCTCCATTCATTTTACTACCACTGATCCCACATTCACTTTACAATCACTGATCCTCCATTCACTTTACTACCACTGATCCCCCATTTATTTTACAACCACTGATCCTCCATTTACTTTACTACCACTGATCCCCCATTCACTATCACTGATCATCCATTCACTTTACTACCACTGATCCTCCATTCACTTTACTATCACTGATCCCCCATTCAATTTACTACCACTGATCCCTAATTAATTTTACCACCACTGATCCTCCATTCACTTTACTACCACTGATCCCCCATTCACTATCACTGATCCCCCATTTACTTTACTACCACTGATCCCCCATTCACTTTACTAATACTGATCCTCCATTCACTTTACTACCACTGATCCCCCATTTATTTTACAACCACTGATCCTCCATTCACTTTACTACCACTGATCCCCCATTCACTATCACTGATCCCCCATTTACTTCACTACCACTGATCACCCATTCACTTTACTACCACTGGTCACCCATTCACTTTACTGCCACTGATCCTCCATTAAATTTATTACCACTGATCCCCCATTCACGTTACTGCCACTGATCCTCCATTCACTTTACTGCCACTGATCCTCCATTAATCTTACTACCACTGATCCCCCATTCACTTTACTACCACTGATCCCCCATGCACTTTACTACCACTGATCCCCCATTTACTTTACTGCCACTGATCCTCCATTCATTTTACTACCACTGATCCCACATTCACTTTACAATCACTGATCCTCCATTCACTTTACTACCACTGATCCCCCATTCACTATCACTGATCATCCATTCACTTTACTACCACTGATCCTCCATTCACTTTACTATCACTGATCCCCCATTCAATTTACTACCACTGATCCCTAATTCATTTTACCACCACTGATCCTCCATTCACTTTACTACCACTGATCCCCCATTCACTATCACTGATCCCCCATTTACTTTACTACCACTGATCCCCCATTCACTTGACTAATACTGATCCTCCATTCACTTTACTACCACTGATCCCCCATTCACAATCATTTACATTTACATTTTAGTCATTTAGCAGACGCTCTTATCCAGAGCGACTTACAGTTTCATTTTACTACCACTGATCCCTAATTCATTTTACCACCACTGATCCTCCATTCACTTTACTACCACTGATCCCCATTCACTATCACTGATCATCCATTCACTTTATTACCACTGATCCCCCATTCACTTTACTGCCACTGATCCCCCATTCATTTTATTGCCACTGATCCCCCATTCACTTTACAATTACTGATCATCCATTCACTGTACTACCACTGATCCCCAATTCACTATCACTGATCCTCCATTCACTTTACTACCACTGATAATCCATTCACTATCACTGATCCCCCATTCACTTTACTACCACTGATCCTCCATTCACTTTACTACCACTGATCCCCCATTCACTTTACTACCACTGATACCACATTCACTTTACTACCACTGATAATCCATTCACTATCACTGATCCCCCATTCACTTTACTACCACTGATCCTCCATTCACTTAACTACCACTGATCCCCCATTCACTTTACTACCACTGATCCCACATTCACTTTACTACCACTCATCCCCCATTCACTTTACTACCACTGATCCCCCATTCACTTTCACTGACCCCCCATTTATTTTACTACCACTGATCCCCCATTCACTTTACCACCACTGATCCTCCATTCACTTTACTACCGCTGATCCCCCATTCACTATCACTGATCATCCATTAACTTTACTACCACTGATCCCCCATTCACTTTACTACCACTGATACCACATTCAATTTACTACCACTGATAATCCATTCACTATCACTGATCCCCCATTCACTTTACTACCACTGATCCTCCATTCACTTAACTACCACTGATCCCCCATTCACTTTACTACCACTGATCCCACATTCACTTTACTACCACTCATCCCCCATTCACTTTACTACCACTGATCCCCCATTCACTATCACTGACCCCCCATTTATTTTACTACCACTGATCCCCCATTCACTTTACCACCACTGATCCTCCATTCACTTTACTACCGCTGATCCCCCATTCACTATCACTGATCATCCATTAACTTTACTACCACTGAGCCCCCATTCACTTTACTACCACTGATTCCCATTAACTTTACCACCACTGATCATCCATTCACTTTACTACCACTGATCCCCCATTCACTGCATTAACACTGATCCCCCATTCACAATCACCGATTCACCATTTACTTTACTACCACTGATCCCCCATTCACTTTACTGCCACTGTTCCTCCATTAACTTTACAACCACTGATCCCCCATTCACTTTACTACCACTGATCCTCCATTCACCTTACTACCACTGATCCCCCATTCACTATCACTGATCCTCCATTCACTTTACTACCACTGATAATCCATTCATTATCACTGATCCCCTATTCACTTTACTACCACTCATCCCCCATTCACTTTACTACCACTGATCCCCCATTCACTATCACTGACCCCCCATTTATTTTACTACCACTGATCCTCCATTCACTTTACTACCACTGATCCCCATTCACTTTACTGCCACTGATCCTCCATTAACTTTACTACCACTGATCACCCATTCACTTTACTACCACTGATCATCCATTAACATTAATGCCACTGATACCCCATTCACTTTACTATCACTGATACTCCATTAACTTTACAACCACTGAACCCCCATTCACTTTACTACCACTGATCCTCCATTCACTTTACTACCACTGATCCCCCATTCACTATCACTGATCATCCATTCACTTTACTACCACTGATCCCCCATGCACTTTACTACCACTGATCCCCCATTTACTTTACTGCCACTGATCCTCCATTCATTTTACTACCGCTGATCTCACATTCACTTTACAATCACTGACCCTCCATTCACATTACTACCACTGATCCCCCATTCACTTTACTACCACTGATCCCCCATTCACTTTACTACCACTGATCCCCCATTCACTTTACTACCACTGATCCCCCATTCACTATCACTGATCCTCCATTCACTTTACTACCACTGATAATCCATTCATTATCACTGATCCCCCATTCACTTTACTACCACTGATCCCACATTCACTTTACTACCACTCATCCCCCATTCACTTTACTACCACTGATCCCCCATTCACTATCACTGACCCCCCATTTATTTTACTACCACTGATCCCCCATTCACTTTACCACCACTGATCCTCCATTCACTTTACTACCACTGATCCCCCATTCACTATCACTGATAATCCAGTCACTTTACTACCACTGATCCCCCATTCACTTTACTACCACTGATCCCCCATTCATTTTACTACTACTGATCCTCCATTAACTTTACTGCCACTGATACCCCATTCACTTTACTTCCACTGATACTCCATTCACTTTACTACCACTGATCCCCCATTCACTTTACTACCACTGATCCCCCATTCACGTTACAACCACTCATCCCCCATTCACTTTACTACCGCTGATCCCCCATTCACTATAACTGATCATCAATTAACTTTACTACCACTGATCCCCCATTCAATTTACTACCACTGACCCCATTTCACTTTACTACCACTGATTCCCATTCACTTTACCACCACTGATCATCCATTCACTTTACTGCCACTGATCCTCCATTCACTTTACTACCACTGATCCCCCATTTACTTTACTACCACTGATCCCACATTAACTTTACTACCACTGATCCTCCATTCACTTTACTACAACTGATCACCCATTCACTTACACTGCCACTGATCCTCCGTTCACATTACTACAACTGATCCCCCATTCACTGTACTATCACTGATCCCCCATTCACTATCACTGATCATTCATTCATTTTACTACCACTGATCCCCATTTACTATCACTGATCATCCATTCACTTAACTACCACTGATCCCCCATTAACTATCACTGATCATCCATTCACTTAACTACCACTGATTCCCCATTCACTACCACTGATCCTCCATTCACTTTACTACCACTGATCCCCCATTCAATTTACTACCACTGATCCCCCATTCACTTTACTGCCACTGATCCTCCATTAACTTTACTATCACTGATCCCCCATTCATTTTACTACCACTGATCATCCATTAACATTACTACCACTGATCCCCATTCACTATCACTGATAATCCAGTCACTTTACTACCACTGATCCCCCATTCACTTTACTACCACTGATCCCCCATTCATTTTACTACTACTGATCCTCCATTAACTTTACTGCCACTGATACCCCATTCACTTTACTTCCACTGAACCCCCATTCACGTTACTACCACTGATCCCCCATTCACTTTACTACCACTGATCCCCATTCACTTTACTACCACTGATCCCCATTCACTTTACTACCACTGATCCTCCATTCACTTTACTACCACTGATCCCCATTCACTATCACTGATCATCCATTCACTTTACTACCACTGATCCCCATTCACTTTACTACCACTGATCCCCATTCACTTTACTACCACTGATCCCCATTCACTTTACTGCCACTGATCCTCCATTCACTTTACTACCACTGATCCCCATTCACTTTACTACCACTGATCCCCATTCACTTTACTACCACTGATCCCCCATTCACTTTACTACCACTGATCCCCATTCACTTTACTACCACTGATCCCCATTCACTTTACTACCACTGATCCCCCATTCACTTTACTACCACTGATCCCCCATTCACTTTACTACCACTGATCCCCATTCACTTTACTACCACTGATCATCCATTCACTTTACTACCACTGATCCCCATTCACTTTACTACCACTGATCCTCCATTCACTTTACTACCACTGATCCTCCATTCACTTTACTGCCACTGATCATCCATTCACTTTACTACCACTGATCCTCCATTCACTTTACTACCACTGATCCCCCATTCACTTTACTACCACTGATCCTCCATTCACGTTACTACCACTGATCCCCAATTCACTACCACTGATCATCCATTCACTTTACTACCACTGATCCCCCATTCACTTTACTACCACTGATCCCCATTCACTTTACTACCACTGATCCCCATTCACTTTACTACCACTGATCCCCCATTCACTTTACTACCACTGATCCCCCATTCACTTTACTACCACTGATCCCCAATTCACTATCACTGATCATCCATTCACTTTATTACCACTGATCCACCATTCACTTTACTGCCACTGATCCTCCATTCACTTTACTACCACTGATCCCCCATTCACTTTACTACCACTGATCCTCCATTCACTTTACTACCACTGATCCCCCATTCACTTTACTACCACTGATCCTCCATTCACTTTACTACCACTGATCCCCCATTCACTTTACTACCACTGATCCCCATTCACTTTACAATCACTGATCATCCATTCACTTTACTACCACTGATCCCCAATTCACTATCACTGATCATCCATTCACTTTACTACCACTGATCCCACATTCACTTTACTACCACTGATCCCCCATTCACTTTACTACCGCTGATCCCCCATTCACTATCACTGATCATCCATTAACTTTACTACCACTGATCCCCCATTCACTTTACTACCACTGATCTCCCATTCACTATCACTGATCATCCATTCACTTTACTACCACTGATCCCCATCCACTTTACTACCACTGATCCCACATTCACTTTACTACCACTGATCCCCCATTCACTTTACTGCCACGGATCCTCCATTCACTTTACTACCACTGATCCCCCATTCACTTTACTACCACTGATCCCCCATTCACGTTACTACCACTGATCCCCCATTCACTTTACTACCACTCATCCCCATTCACTTTACTACCACTGATCCCCCATTCACTCTCACTGATCCCCCATTTATTTTACCACCACTGATCCTCCATTCACTTTACTACCGCTGATCCCCCATTCACTATCACTGATCATCCATTAACTTTACTACCACTGATACCCCATTCACTTTACTTCCACTGAACCCCCATTCACGTTACTACCACTGATCCCCCATTCACTTTACTACCACTCATCCCCCATTCACTTTACTACCACTGATCCCCCATTCACTTTACAATCACTGATCATCCATTCACTTTACTACCACTGATCCCCAATTCACTATCACTGATCATCCATTCACTTTACTACCACTGATCCCACATTCACTTTACTACCACTGATCCCCCATTCACTTTACTACCGCTGATCCCCCATTCACTATCACTGATCATCCATTAACTTTACTACCACTGATCCCCCATTCACTTTACTACCACTGATCTCCCATTCACTTTCCCACTGATCACCCATTCACTTTACTACCACTGATCCCCATTCACTTTACTACCACTGATCCCACATTCACTTTACTACCACTGATCCCCATTCACTTTACTACCACTGATCCTCCATTCACTTTACTACCACTGATCCCCCATTCACTTTACTACCACTGATCCCCATTCACTTTACTACCACTGATCCCCCATTCACTTTACTACCACTGATCCCCCATTCACTTTACTACCACTGATCCCCCATTCACTTTACTACCACTGATCCCCATTCACTTTACTACCACTGATCATCCATTCACTTTACTACCACTGATCCCCATTCACTTTATCACTGATCATCCATTCACTTTACTACCACTGATCCTCCATTCACTTTACTACCACTGATCCCCCATTCACTTTACTACCACTGATCCTCCATTCACTTTACTACCACTGATCCCCATTCACTTTACTACCACTGATCCTCCATTCACGTTACTACCACTGATCCCAAATTCACTATCACTGATCATCCATTCACTTTACTACCACTGATCCCCCATTCACTTTACTACCACTGATCCCACATTCACTTTACTACCACTGATCCCCCATTCACTATCACTGATCATCCATTCACTTTACTACCACTGATCCCCCATTCACTTTACTACCACTGATCCCCCATTCACGTTACTACCACTGATCCCCAATTCACTATCACTGATCATCCATTCACTTTATTATCACTGATCCACCATTCACTTTACTGCCACTGATGCTCCATTCACTTTACTACCACTGATCCCCCATTCACTTTACTACCACTGATCCCCCATTCACTTTACAATCACCGATCATACATTCACTGTACTACCACTGATCCCCATTCACTTACTACCACTGATCCCCAATTCACTATCACTGCTCCTCCATTGACTTTACTACCACTGATCCCCCATTCACTTTACTACCACTGATCCCCCATTCACTTTACAATCACTGATCATCCATTCACTGTACTACCACTGATCCCCAATTCACTATCACTGATCATCCATTCACTTTACTACCACTGATCCCACATTCACTTTACTACCACTGATCCCCCATTCACTTTACTACCGCTGATCCCCCATTCACTATCACTGATCATCCATTAACTTTACTACCACTGATCCCCCATTCACTTTACTACCACTGATCTCCCATTCACTATCACTGATCATCCATTCACTTTACTACCACTGATCCCCCATCCACTTTACTACCACTGATCCCACATTCACTTTACTACCACTGATCCCCCATTCACTTTACTGCCACGGATCCTCCATTCACTTTACTACCACTGATCCCCCATTCACTTTACTACCACTGATCCCCCATTCACGTTACTACCACTGATCCCCCATTCACTTTACTACCACTCATCCCCCATTCACTTTACTACCACTGATCCCCCATTCACTCTCACTGATCCCCCATTTATTTTACCACCACTGATCCTCCATTCACTTTACTACCGCTGATCCCCCATTCACTATCACTGATCATCCATTAACTTTACTACCACTGATCCCCCATTCACTTTACTACCACTTATCCCCCTTTTACTTTACTACCACTGATCATCCATTCACTTTACTGCCACTGATCCTCCATTCACTTTACTACCACTGATCGCCCATTCACTTTACTACCACTGATCCTCCATTCACTGTACTACCACTGATCCCCAATTCACTACCACTGATCCTCCATTCACGTTACTACCACTGATCCCAAATTCACTATCACTGATCATCCATTCACTTTACTACCACTGATCCCCCATTCACTTTACTACCACTGATCCCACATTCACTTTACTACCACTGATCCCCCATTCACTATCACTGATCATCCATTCACTTTACTACCACTGATCCCCCATTCACTTTACTACCACTGATCCCCCATTCACGTTACTACCACTGATCCCCAATTCACTATCACTGATCATCCATTCACTTTATTATCACTGATCCGCCATTCACTTTACTGCCACTGATGCACCATTCACTTTACTACCACTGATCCCCCATTCACTTTACTACCACTGATCCCCCATTCACTTTACAATCACCGATCATACATTCACTGTACTACCACTGATCCCCAATTCACTATCACTGCTCCTCCATTGACTTTACTACCACTGATCCCCCATTCACTTTACTGCCACTGATCCTCCATTCACTTTACTACCACTGATCCCCCATTCACTTTACTAACACTAATCCCCCATTCACTTTACTACGACTGATCCTCCATTCACTTTACTGCCACTGATCCTCCATTTAACTTTACTACCACTGATCCCCCATTCACTTTACTACCACTGATCACCAATAAACTTTACTACCACTGATCCTCCATTCACTTTACTACCACTGATCCCCCATTCACTATCTCTGATCCCCCATTCACTTTACTACCACTGATCCTCCATTAACCTTACTACCACTGATCCCCCATTCACTTTACTACCACTGATCCCCCATTCACGTTACTACCACTGATCCCCCATTCACTTTACTACCACTCATCCCCCATTCACTTTACTACCACTGATCCCCCATTCACTTTACTACCACTTATCCCCCTTTTACTTTACTACCACTGATCATCCATTCACTTTACTGCCACTGATCCTCCATTCACTTTACTACCACTGATCGCCCATTCACTTTACTACCACTGATCCTCCATTCACTGTACTACCACTGATCCCCAATTCACTACCAATGATCCTCCATTCACGTTACTACCACTGATCCCCCATTCACTATCACTGATCATCCATTCACTTTACTACCACTGATCCCCCATTCACTTTACTACCACTGATCGCACATTCACTTTACTACCACTGATCCCCCATTCACTATCACTGATCATCCATTCACTTTACTACCACTGATCCCCCATTCACTTTACTACCACTGATCCCCCATTCACGTTACTACCACTGATCCCCAATTCACTATCACTGATCATCCATTCACTTTATTATCACTGATCCGCCATTCACTTTACTGCCACTGATGCTCCATTCACTTTACTACCACTGATCCCCCATACACTTTACTACCACTGATCCCCCATTCACTTTACAACCACCGATCATACATTCACTGTACTACCACTGATCCCCCAATTCACTATCACTGATCCTCCATTCACTTAACTACCACTGATACTCCATTCACTATCACTGATCCCCCATTCACTTTACTACCACTGATCCCCCATTCACTTTACTACCACTGATCCCCCATTCACTTTACTACCACTGATCCCCCATTCACTTTACTGCCACTGATCCTCCATTCACTTTACCACCACTGATCCTCCATTCACTTTACTATCACTGATCCCCCATTCACTATCTCTGATCCCCCATTCACTTTACTACCACTGATCCTCCATTAACCTTACTACCACTGATCCGCCATTCACTTTACTACCACAGATCCCCCATTTACTTTACAACCACTGATCATCCACTAATTTTACAACCCCTGATCATCCATTCACTTTACTACCACTGATCCCTCATTCACTTTACTACCACTGATCCCCCATACATTTTACCACCACTGACCCTCCATTCACTTTACTACCACTGATCCCCCATTCACTATCACTGATCATCCATTCACTTTACTACCACTGATACTACATTCACTTTACTGCCACTGATCCTCCATTCACTTTACTACCACTGATCCCCCATTCACTTTACTAACACTGATCCCCCATTCACTTTACAATTACTGATCATCCATTCACTGTACTACCACTATTCCCCAATTCACTATCACTGATCCTCCATTCACTTTACTACCACTGATACTCCATTCACTATCACTGATCCCCCATTCACTTTACTACCACTGATCCTTCATTCACGTTACTATCACTGATCTCCCATTCACTATCACTGATCATCCATTCACTTTACTACCACTGATTCCCCATTCACTTTACTACCACTGATCCCACATTCACTTTACTACCACTGATCCCCCATTCACGTTACTGCCACTGATCCTCCATTCACTTTACTACCACTGATCCGCCATTCACTTTACTACCACTGATCCCCCATTCACGTTACTACCACTGATACCCCATTCACTTTACTTCCACTGATCCCCCATTAACTTTACTACCACTGATCCCCCATTCACTTTACTACCAATGAACATCCATTATTTTACTACCACTGATCCTCCATTCACTTTACTACCACTGATCCCTCATTCACTTTACTACAACAGATCCCCCATTTACTTTACAACCACTGATCCTCCATTCACTTTACTAACACTGATCCCCCATTCACTTTACTACCACTGATCCCCCATTCATTTTACCACCACTGATCCTCCATTCACTTTACTACCACAGATCCCCCATTTACTTTACAACCACTGATCCTACATTCACTTTACTATCACTGATCCCCCATTCACTTTACTACCACTGATCCCCCATTCACTTTACTAACACTGATCCCCCATTCACTTTACAATCACTGATCATCCATTCACTGTACTACCACTGATCCCCAATTCACTATCACTGATCATCCATTCACTTTACTACCACTGATCCCACATTCACTTTACTACCACTGATCCCCCATTCACTTTACTGCCACTGATCCCCCATTCACTTTACTACCACTGATCCCCCATTCACTTTACTACCACTGATCCCCCATTCACTTTACTACCACTCATCCCCCATTCACTTTACTACCACTGATCCCCCATTCACTAACACTGATCCCCCATTTATTTTACTACCACTGATCCCCCATTCACTTTACCACCACTGATCCTCCATTCACTTTACTACCGCTGATCCCCCATTCACTATCACTGATCATCCATTAACTTTACTACCACTGATCCCCCATTCACTTTACTACCACTGATCTCCCATTCACTATCACTGATCATCCATTCACTTTACTACCACTGATCCCCCATTCACTTTACTACCACTGATCCCACATTCACTTTACTACCACTGATCCCCCATTCACTTTACTGCCACGGATCCTCCATTCACTTTACTACCACTGATCCCCCATTCACTTTACTACCACTGATCCCCCATTCACTTTACTAACACTGATCCCGCATTCACTTTACAATCACTGATCATCCATTCACTGTACTACCACTGATCCCCAATTCACTATCACTGATCATCCATTCACTTTACTACCACTGATCCCACATTCACTTTACTACCACTGATCCCCCATTCACTTGACTGCCACTGATCCCCCATTCACTTTACTACCACTGATCCCCCATTCACTTTACTACCACTGATCCCCCATTCACGTTACTACCACTGATCACCCATTCACTTTACTACCACTCATCCCCCATTCACTTTACTACCACTGATCCCCCATTCACTATCACTGATCCCCCATTTATTTTACTACCACTGATCCCCCATTCACTTTACCACCACTGATCCTCCATTCACTTTAATACCGCTGATCACCCATTCACTATCACTGATCATCCATTAACTTTACTACCACTGATCCCCCATTCACTTTACTACCACTGATCTCCCATTCACTTTACTGCCACGGATCCTCCATTCACTTTACTACTACTGATCCCCCATTCACTTTACTACCACTGATCCCCATTCACGTTACTACCACTGATCCCCCATTCACTTTACTACCACTCATCCCCCATTCACTCTCACTGATCCCCCATTTATTTTACCACCACGGATCCTCCATTCACTTTACTACCGCTGATCCCCCATTCACTATCACTGATCATCCATTAACTTTACTACCACTGATCCCCATTCACTTTACTACCACTTATCCCTCTTTTACTTTACTACCACTGATTATGCATTCACTTTACTGCCACTGATCCTCCATTCACTTTACTACCACTGATCGCCCATTCACTTTACTACCACTGATCCTCCATTCACTGTACTACCACTGATCCCCAATTCACTACCAATGATCCTCCATTCATTTTACTACCACTGATCCCCCATTCACTATCACTGATCATCCATTCACTTTACTACCACTGATCCCCCATTCACTTTACTACCACTGATCCCACATTCACTTTACTACCACTGATCCCCCATTCACTATCACTGATCATCCATTCACTTTACTACCACTGATCCCCCATTCACTTTACTACCACTGATCCCCCATTCACGTTACTACCACAGATCCCCAATTCACTATCACTGATCATCCATTCACTTTATTATCACTGATCTGCCATTCACATTACTGCCACTGATGCTCCATTCACTTTACTACCACTGATCCCCCATTCACTGTACTACCACTGATCCCCAATTCACTATCACTGATCCTCCATTCACTTAACTACCACTGATACTCCATTCACTATCACTGATCCCCCATTCACTTTACTACCACTGATCCCCCATTCACTTTACTACCACTAATCCCCCATTCACTTTACTACGACTGATCCTCCATTCACTTTACTATCACTGATCCCCCATTCACTATCTCTGATCCCCCATTCACTTTACTACCACTGATCCTCCATTAACCTTACTACCACTGATCCCCCATTCACTTTACTACCACTGATCCCCCATTTACTTTACTGCCACTGATCCTCCTTTCATTTTACTACCACTGATCCCCAATTCACTTTACTACCAATGAACATCCATTATTTTACTACCACTGATCCCCCATTCACTTTACTACCACAGATCCCCCATTTACTTTACTACCACTGATCCCTCATTCACTTCACTACCACTGATCCCCCATACATTTTACCACCACTGACCCTCCATTCACTTTACTACCACTGATCCCCCATTCACTATCACTGATCATCCATTCACTTTACTACCACTGATACTACATTCACTTTACTGCCACTGATCCTCCATTCACTTTACTACCACTGATCCCCCATTCACTTTACTAACACTGATCCCCCATTCACTTTACAATTACTGATCATCCATTCACTGTACTACCACTATTCCCCAATTCACTATCACTGATCCTCCATTCACTTTACTACCACTGATACTCCATTCACTACCACTGATCCCACATTCACTTTACTACCACTGATCCCCCATTCACGTTACTGCCACTGATCCTCCATTCACTTTACTACCACTGATCCCACATTCACTTTACTACCACTGATCCCCCATTCACTTTACTGCCACTGATCCTCCATTTACTTTACTACCACTCATCCCCCATTCACTTTACTACCACTGATCCCCTATTCACTTTACCACCACTGATCCTCCATTCACTTTACTACCGCTGATCCCCCATTCACTATCACTGATCATCCATTAACTTTACTACCACTGATCCTCCATTCACTTTACTGCCACTGATCCTCCATTCACTTTACTACCACTGATCCCCCATTCACTTTACTACCACTGATCCTCCATTCACTGTACTACCACTGATCCCCAATTCACTATCACTGATCCTCCATTCACTTAACTACCACTGATACTCCATTCACTATCACTGATCCCCCATTCACTTTACTACCACTGATCCTCCATTCACTGTACTACCACTGATCCCCCATTCACTATCACTGATCATCCATTCACTTTACTGCCACTGATCCTCCATTCACTTTACTACCACTGATCCCCCATTCACTTTACTACCACTGATCCCCCAGTCACGTTACTACCACTGATCCCCAATTCACTATCACTGATCATCCATTCACTTTATTATCACTGATCCGCCATTCACTTTACTGCCACTGATCCTCCATTCACTTTACTACCACTGATCCCACATTCACTTTACTACCACTGATCCCCCATTCACTTTACTACCACTGATCCCCCATTTACTTTACAATCACTGATCATCCATTCACTGTACTACCACTGATCCCCAATTCACTATCACTGATCCCCCATTCACTTTACTACCACTGATCCCCCATTCACTTTACTACCACTGATCCCACATTCACTTTACTACCACTGATCCCCAATTCACTTTACTGCCAGTGATCCTCCATTCACTTTAATACCACTGATCCCACATTCACTTTACTACCACTCATCCCCCATTCACTTTACTACCACTGATCCCACATGCACTATCACTGATCGCCCATCCACTTTACCACCACTGATCCCCCATTCACTTTACTACCACTGATCCCCATTCACTATCACTGATCATCCATTTACTTTACTACCACTGATCCCCCATTCAATATCACTGATCATCCATTCACTTTACTACCACTGATCACACATTCACTTTACTATCACTGATTGCACATCCACTTTACCACCACTGATCCCCTATTCACTTTACCACAACTGATCCCCCATTCACTTTACTGCAACTGATCCTCCATTCATTTCACTACCACTGATCACCCATTCACGTTACTGCCACTGATCCCCCATTCACTTTACTACCACTGATCCCCCATTCACTTTACTAACACTGATCCCGCATTCACTTTACAATCACTGATCATCCATTCACTGTACTACCACTGATCCCCAATTCACTATAACTGATCATCCATTCACTTTACTACCACTGATCCCACATTCACTTTACTACCACTGATCCCCCATTCACTTGACTGCCACTGATCCCCCATTCACTTTACTACCACTGATCCCCCATTCACTTTACTACCACTGATCCCCCATTTATTTTACTACCAATGATCCCATATTCACTTTACCACCACTGATCCTCCATTCACTTTACTACCACTGATCCCCCATTCACTATCACTGATCATCCATTTACTTTACTACCACTGATCCCCCATTAACTTTACTACCACTGATCCTTCATTAAATTTACTACCACTGATCCCCGATTCAATATCACTGATCATCCATTCACTTTACCACAACTGATCCACCATTCACTTTATTAACAATGATCCCCCATTCACAATCACCGATCCCCCATTTACTTTACTACCACTGATCCTCCATTCACTTTACTAACACTGATCCCCCATTCACTTTACTACCACTGATCCCCCATTCATTTTACCACCACTGATCCTCCATTCACTTTACTACCACAGATCCCCCATTTACTTTACAACCACTGATCCTACATTCACTTTACTATCACTGATCCCCCATTCACTTTACTACCACTGATCCCCCATTCACTTTACTAACACTGATCCCCCATTCACTTTACAATCACTGATCATCCATTCACTGTACTACCACTGATCCCCAATTCACTATCACTGATCATCCATTCACTTTACTACCACTGATCCCACATTCACTTTACTACCACTGATCCCCCATTCACTTTACTGCCACTGATCCCCATTCACTTTACTACCACTGATCCCCCATTCACTTTACTACCACTGATCCCCCATTCACTTTACTACCACTCATCCCCCATTCACTTTACTACCACTGATCCCCCATTCACTAACACTGATCCCCCATTTACTTTACTACCACTGATCCCCCATTCACTTTACCACCACTGATCCTCCATTCACTTTACTACCGCTGATCCCCCATTCACTATCACTGATCATCCATTAACTTTACTACCACTGATCCCCCATTCACTTTACTACCACTGATCTCCCATTCACTATCACTGATCATCCATTCACTTTACTACCACTGATCCCCCATTCACTTTACTACCACTGATCCCACATTCACTTTACTACCACTGATCCCCCATTCACTTTACTGCCACGGATCCTCCATTCACTTTACTACCACTGATCCCCCATTCACGTTACTACCACTGATCACCCATTCACTTTACTACCACTCATCCCCCATTCACTTTACTACCACTGATCCCCCATTCACTATCACTGATCCCCCATTTATTTTACTACCACTGATCCCCCATTCACTTTACCACCACTGATCCTCCATTCACTTTACTACCGCTGATCACCCATTCACTATCACTGATCATCCATTAACTTTACTACCACTGATCCCCCATTCACTTTACTACCACTGATCTCCCATTCACTTTACTGCCACGGATCCTCCATTCACTTTACTACTACTGATCCCCCATTCACTTTATTACCACTGATCCCCCATTCACGTTACTACCACTGATCCCCCATTCACTTTACTACCACTCATCCCCCATTCACTCTCACTGATCCCCCATTTATTTTACCACCACGGATCCTCCATTCACTTTACTACCGCTGATCCCCCATTCACTATCACTGATCATCCATTAACTTTACTACCACTGATCCCCCATTCACTTTACTACCACTTATCCCTCTTTTACTTTACTACCACTGATTATGCATTCACTTTACTGCCACTGATCCTCCATTCACTTTACTACCACTGATCGCCCATTCACTTTACTACCACTGATCCTCCATTCACTGTACTACCACTGATCCCCAATTCACTACCAATGATCCTCCATTCATGTTACTACCACTGATCCCACATTCACTATCACTGATCATCCATTCACTTTACTACCACTGATCCCCCATTCACTTTACTACCACTGATCCCCCATTCACTATCACTGATCATCCATTCACTTTACTACCACTGATCCCCCATTCACTTTACTACCACTGATCCCCCATTCACGTTACTACCACAGATCCCCAATTCACTATCACTGATCATCCATTCACTTTATTATCACTGATCTGCCATTCACATTACTGCCACTGATGCTCCATTCACTTTACTACCACTGATCCCCCATTCACTGTACTACCACTGATCCCCAATTCACTATCACTGATCCTCCATTCACTTAACTACCACTGATACTCCATTCACTATCACTGATCCCCCATTCACTTTACTACCACTGATCCCCCATTCACTTTACTACCACTAATCCCCCATTCACTTTACTACGACTGATCCTCCATTCACTTTACTATCACTGATCCCCCATTCACTATCTCTGATCCCCCATTCACTTTACTACCACTGATCCTCCATTAACCTTACTACCACTGATCCCCCATTCACTTTACTACCACTGATCCCCCATTTACTTTACTGCCACTGATCCTCCTTTCATTTTACTACCACTGATCCCCAATTCACTTTACTACCAATGAACATCCATTATTTTACTACCACTGATCCCCCATTCACTTTACTACCACAGATCCCCCATTTACTTTACTACCACTGATCCCTCATTCACTTTACTACCACTGATCCCCCATACATTTTACCACCACTGACCCTCCATTCACTTTACTACCACTGATCCCCCATTCACTATCACTGATCATCCATTCACTTTACTACCACTGATACTACATTCACTTTACTGCCACTGATCCTCCATTCACTTTACTACCACTGATCCCCCATTCACTTTACTAACACTGATCCCCCATTCACTTTACAATTACTGATCATCCATTCACTTTACTACCACTGTTCCCCAATTCACTATCACTGATCCTCCATTCACTTTACTACCACTGATACTCCATTCACTATCACTGATCCCCATTCACTTTACTACCACTGATCCTCCATTCACGTTACTACCACTGATCCCCCATTCACTATCACTGATCCTCCATTCACTTTACTACCACTGATTCCCCATTCACTTTACTACCACTGATCCCACATTCACTTTACTACCACTGATCCCCCATTCACGTTACTGCCACTGATCCTCCATTCACTTTACTACCACTGATCCCCCATTCACTTTACTACCACTGATCCCCCATTCACTTTACTGCCACTGATCCTCCATTTACTTTACTACCACTGATCCCCCATTCACTTTACTACCACTGATCCCCCATTCACGTTACTACCACTGATCCCCCATTCACTTTACTACCACTCATCCCCCATTCACTTTACTACCACTGATCCCCTATTCACTTTACCACCACTGATCCTCCATTCACTTTACTACCGCTGATCCCCCATTCACTATCACTGATCATCCATTAACTTTACTACCACTGATCCCCCATTCACTTTACTGCCACTGATCCTCCATTCACTTTACTACCACTGATCCCCCATTCACTTTACTACCACTGATCCTCCATTCACTGTACTACCACTGATCCCCAATTCACTATCACTGATCCTCCATTCACTTAACTACCACTGATACTCCATTCACTATCACTGATCCCCCATTCACTTTACTACCACTGATCCCCCATTCACTTTACTACCACTGATCCCCCATTCACTATCACTGATCATCCATTCACTTTACTGCCACTGATCCTCCATTCACTTTACTACCACTGATCCCCCATTCACTTTACTACCACTGATCCCCCATTCACGTTACTACCACTGATCCCCAATTCACTATCACTGATCATCCATTCACTTTATTATCACTGATCCGCCATTCACTTTACTGCCACTGATCCTCCATTCACTTTACTACCACTGATCCCACATTCACTTTACTACCACTGATCCCCCATTCACTTTACTACCACTGATCCCCCATTTACTTTACAATCACTGATCATCCATTCACTGTACTACCACTGATCCCCAATTCACTATCACTGATCCCCCATTCACTTTACTACCACTGATCCCCCATTCACTTTACTACCACTGATCCCACATTCACTTTACTACCACTGATCCCCAATTCACTTTACTGCCACTGATCCTCCATTCACTTTACTACCACTGATCCCACATTCACTTTACTACCACTCATCCCCCATTCACTTTACTACCACTGATCCCACATGCACTATCACTGATCGCCCATCCACTTTACCACCACTGATCCCCCATTCACTTTACTACCACTGATCCCCATTCACTATCACTGATCATCCATTTACTTTACTACCACTGATCCCCCATTCAATATCACTGATCATCCATTCACTTTACTACCACTGATCACACATTCACTTTACTATCACTGATTGCACATCCACTTTACCACCACTGATCCCCTATTCACTTTACCACAACTGATCCCCCATTCACTTTACTGCAACTGATCCTCCATTCATTTCACTACCACTGATCACCCATTCACGTTACTGCCACTGATCCCCCATTCACTTTGCTACCACTGATCCCCCATTCACTTTACTAACACTGATCCCGCATTCACTTTACAATCACTGATCATCCATTCACTGTACTACCACTGATCCCCAATTCACTATAACTGATCATCCATTCACTTTACTACCACTGATCCCACATTCACTTTACTACCACTGATCCCCCATTCACTTGACTGCCACTGATCCCCCATTCACTTTACTACCACTGATCCCCCATTCACTTTACTACCACTGATCCCCCATTTATTTTACTACCAATGATCCCATATTCACTTTACCACCACTGATCCTCCATTCACTTTACTACCACTGATCCCCCATTCACTATCACTGATCATCCATTTACTTTACTACCACTGATCCCCCATTCACTTTACTACCACTGATCCTTCATTCAATTTACTACCACTGATCCCCGATTCAATATCACTGATCATCCATTCACTTTACCACAACTGATCCACCATTCACTTTATTAACAATGATCCCCATTCACAATCACCGATCCCCATTTACTTTACTACCACTGATCCTCCATTCACTTTACTAACACTGATCCCCATTCACTTTACTACCACTGATCCCCCATTCATTTTACCACCACTGATCCTCCATTCACTTTACTACCACTGATCCCCATTCACTTTACTACCACTGATCCCCCATTCACTAACACTGATCCCCATTTACTTTACTACCACTGATCCCCATTCACTATCACTGATCATCCATTTACTTTACTACCACTGATCCCCATTCACTTTACTACCACTGATCCTTCATTAACTTTACTACCACTGATCCCCGATTCACTATCACTGATCATCCATTCACTTTACTACCACTGATCCACCATTCACTTTATTAACAATGATCCCCATTCACAATCACTGATCCCCATTTACTTTACTACCACTGATCCTCCATTCACTTTACTAACACTGATCCCCCATTCACTTTACTACCACTGATCCCCCATTCATTTTACCACCACTGATCATCCATTAACTTTACTACCACTGATCCCCCATTCACTTTACTGCCACTGATCCTCCATTCACTTTACTACCACTGATCCCCCATTCACTTTACTACCACTGATCCTCCATTCACTGTACTACCACTGATCCCCAATTCACTATCACTGATCCTCCATTCACTTAACTACCACTGATACTCCATTCACTATCACTGATCCCCCATTCACTTTACTACCACTGATCCTCCATTCACTGTACCACCACTGATCCCCCATTCACTATCACTGATCATCCATTCACTTTACTGCCACTGATCCTCCATTCACTTTGCTACCACTGATCCCCCATTCACTTTACTACCACTGATCCCCCAGTCACGTTACTACCACTGATCCCCAATTCACTATCACTGATCATCCATTCACTTTATTATCACTGATCCGCCATTCACTTTACTGCCACTGATCCTCCATTCACTTTACTACCACTGATCCCACATTCACTTTACTACCACTGATCCCCCATTTACTTTACAATCACTGATCCTCCATTCACTTTACTACCACTGATCCCCAATTCACTATCACTGATCCCCATTCACTTTACTACCACTGATCCCCATTCACTTTACTACCACTGATCCCACATTCACTTTACTACCACTGATCCCCAATTCACTTTACTACCACTGATCCTCCATTCACTTTACTACCACTGATCCCACATTCACTTTACTACCACTGATCCCCCATTCATTTTACTACCACTGATCACATGCACTATCACTGATCGCCCATCCACTTTACCACCACTGATCCCCCATTCACTTTACTACCACTGATCCCCATTCACTATCACTGATCATCCATTTACTTTACTACCACTGATCCCCCATTCAATATCACTGATCATCCATTCACTTTACTACCACTGATCACACATTCACTTTACTATCACTGATCGCACATCCACTTTACCACCACTGATCCCCTATTCACTTTACCACCACTGATCCCCCATTCACTTTACTGCCACTGATCCTCCATTCATTTCACTACCACTGATCACCCATTCACGTTACTGCCACTGATCCCCCATTCACTTTACTACCACTGATCCCCCATTCACTTTACTAACACTGATCCCGCATTCACTTTACAATCACTGATCATCCATTCACTGTACTACCACTGATCCCCAATTCACTATAACTGATCATCCATTCACTTTACTACCACTGATCCCACATTCACTTTACTACCACTGATCCCCCATTCACTTGACTGCCACTGATCCCCCATTCACTTTACTACCACTGATCCCCCATTCACTTTACTACCACTGATCCCCCATTTATTTTACTACCAATGATCCCATATTCACTTTACCACCACTGATCCTCCATTCACTTTACTACCACTGATCCCCCATTCACTATCACTGATCATCCATTTACTTTACTACCACTGATCCCCCATTAACTTTACTACCACTGATCCTTCATTAAATTTACTACCACTGATCCCCGATTCAATATCACTGATCATCCATTCACTTTACCACAACTGATCCACCATTCACTTTATTAACAATGATCCCCCATTCACAATCACCGATCCCCCATTTACTTTACTACCACTGATCCTCCATTCACTTTACTAACACTGATCCCCCATTCACTTTACTACCACTGATCCCCCATTCATTTTACCACCACTGATCCTCCATTCACTTTACTACCACTGATCCCCATTTACTTTACAACCACTGATCCTACATTCACTTTACTATCACTGATCCCCCATTCACTTTACTACCACTGATCCCCCATTCACTTTACTAACACTGATCCCCCATTCACTTTACAATCACTGATCATCCATTCACTGTACTACCACTGATCCCCAATTCACTATCACTGATCATCCATTCACTTTACTACCACTGATCCCACATTCACTTTACTACCACTGATCCCCCATTCACTTTACTGCCACTGATCCCCCATTCACTTTACTACCACTGATCCCCCATTCACTTTACTACCACTGATCCCCCATTCACTTTACTACCACTCATCCCCCATTCACTTTACTACCACTGATCCCCCATTCACTAACACTGATCCCCCATTTATTTTACTACCACTGATCCCCCATTCACTTTACCACCACTGATCCTCCATTCACTTTACTACCGCTGATCCCCCATTCACTATCACTGATCATCCATTAACTTTACTACCACTGATCCCCCATTCACTTTACTACCACTGATCTCCCATTCACTATCACTGATCATCCATTCACTTTACTACCACTGATCCCCCATTCACTTTACTACCACTGATCCCACATTCACTTTACTACCACTGATCCCCCATTCACTTTACTGCCACGGATCCTCCATTCACTTTACTACCACTGATCCCCCATTCACTTTACTACCACTGATCCCCCATTCACTTTACTACCACTGATCCCGCATTCACTTTACAATCACTGATCATCCATTCACTTTACTACCACTGATCCCCAATTCACTTATCACTGATCATCCATTCACTTTACTACCACTGATCCCACATTCACTTTACTACCACTGATCCCCCATTCACTTTACTGCCACTGATCCCCCATTCACTTTACTACCACTGATCCCCATTCACTTTACTACCACTGATCCCCATTCACTTTACTACCACTGATCACCCATTCACTTTACTACCACTGATCCCCCATTCACTTTACTACCACTGATCCCCATTCACTATCACTGATCCCCATTTATTTTACTACCACTGATCCCCCATTCACTTTACCACCACTGATCCTCCATTCACTTTACTACCACTGATCACCCATTCACTATCACTGATCATCCATTCACTTTACTACCACTGATCCCCCATTCACTTTACTACCACTGATCCCCCATTCACTTTACTGCCACTGATCCTCCATTCACTTTACTACTACTGATCCCCCATTCACTTTACTACCACTGATCCCCCATTCACTTTACTACCACTGATCCCCCATTCACTTTACTACCACTCATCCCCATTCACTTTACTACCACTGATCCCCCATTCACTCTCACTGATCCCCATTTATTTTACCACCACTGATCCTCCATTCACTTTACTACCGCTGATCCCCCATTCACTATCACTGATCATCCATTAACTTTACTACCACTGATCCCCCATTCACTTTACTACCACTTATCCCCTTTTACTTTACTACCACTGATCCTCCATTCACTTTACTGCCACTGATCCTCCATTCACTTTACTACCACTGATCGCCCATTCACTTTACTACCACTGATCCTCCATTCACTTTACTACCACTGATCCCCAATTCACTACCAATGATCCTCCATTCACTTTACTACCACTGATCCCACATTCACTATCACTGATCATCCATTCACTTTACTACCACTGATCCCCATTCACTTTACTACCACTGATCCCACATTCACTTTACTACCACTGATCCCCATTCACTATCACTGATCATCCATTCACTTTACTACCACTGATCCCCCATTCACTTTACTACCACTGATCCCCAATTCACGTTACTACCACAGATCCCCAATTCACTATCACTGATCATCCATTCACTTTATTATCACTGATCTGCCATTCACATTACTGCCACTGATGCTCCATTCACTTTACTACCACTGATCCCCCATTCACTTTACTACCACTGATCCCCAATTCACTATCACTGATCCTCCATTCACTTAACTACCACTGATACTCCATTCACTATCACTGATCCCCCATTCACTTTACTACCACTGATCCCCCATTCACTTTACTACCACTGATCCCCCATTCACTTTACTACGACTGATCCTCCATTCACTTTACTACCACTGATCCCCAATTCACTATCTCTGATCCCCCATTCACTTTACTACCACTGATCCTCCATTAACCTTACTACCACTGATCCCCCATTCACTTTACTACCACTGATCCCCCATTTACTTTACTGCCACTGATCCTCCTTTCATTTTACTACCACTGATCCCCAATTCACTTTACTACCAATGAACATCCATTATTTTACTACCACTGATCCCCCATTCACTTTACTACCACTGATCCCCATTTACTTTACTACCACTGATCCCTCATTCACTTTACTACCACTGATCCCCATACATTTTACCACCACTGACCCTCCATTCACTTTACTACCACTGATCCCCCATTCACTATCACTGATCATCCATTCACTTTACTACCACTGATACTACATTCACTTTACTGCCACTGATCCTCCATTCACTTTACTACCACTGATCCCCATTCACTTTACTACCACTGATCCCCATTCACTTTACAATTACTGATCATCCATTCACTTTACTACCACTATTCCCCAATTCACTATCACTGATCCTCCATTCACTTTACTACCACTGATACTCCATTCACTATCACTGATCCCCCATTCACTTTACTACCACTGATCCTTCATTCACGTTACTATCACTGATCATCCATTCACTTTACTACCACTGATCCCCCATTCACTTTACTACCACTGATCCCACATTCACTTTACTACCACTGATCCCCCATTCACTTTACTACCACTGATCCTCCATTCACTTTACTACCACTGATCCCCATTCACTTTACTACCACTGATCCCCAATTCACTATCACTGATCATCCATTCACTTTATTACCACTGATCCGCCATTCACTTTACTGCCACTGATCCTCCATTCACTTTACTACCACTGATCCCCATTCACTTTACTACCACTGATCCCCAATTCACTATCACTGATCCTCCATTCACTTAACTACCACTGATACTCCATTCACTATCACTGATCCCCCATTCACTTTACTACCACTGATCCCCCATTCACTTTACTACCACTGATCCCCATTCACTTTACTACGACTGATCCTCCATTCACTTTACTACCACTGATCCCCATTCACTATCTCTGATCCCCATTCACTTTACTACCACTGATCCCCCATTAACTTTACTACCACTGATCCCCATTCACTTTACTACCACTGATCCCCCATTTACTTTACTGCCACTGATCCTCCTTTCACTTTACTACCACTGATCCCCAATTCACTTTACTACCACTGATCATCCATTACTTTACTACCACTGATCCCCATTCACTTTACTACCACAGATCCCCCATTCACTTTACTACCACTGATCCCCCATTCACTTTACTACCACTGATCCCCCATTCACTTTACCACCACTGACCCTCCATTCACTTTACTACCACTGATCCCCATTCACTATCACTGATCATCCATTCACTTTACTACCACTGATCCTCCATTCACTTTACTACCACTGATCCTCCATTCACTTTACTACCACTGATCCCCCATTCACTTTACTACCACTGATCCCCCATTCACTTTACTACCACTGATCCTCCATTCACTTTACTACCACTGATCCTCCATTCACTTTACTACCACTGATCCCCCATTCACTTTACTACCACTGATCCTCCATTCACTTTACTACCACTGATCCCCATTCACTATCACTGATCACCCATTCACTTTACTACCACTGATCCTCCATTCACTTTACTACCACTGATCCCCCATTCACTATCACTGATCATCCATTCACTTTACTACCACTGATCCCCATTCACTTTACTACCACTGATCCCCCATTCACTTTACTACCACTGATCCCCATTCACTTTACTACCACTGATCCCCCATTCACTTTACTACCACTGATCCCCATTCACTATCACTGATCATCCATTCACTTTACTACCACTGATCCCCATTCACTTTACTACCACTGATCCCCCATTCACTTTACTACCACTGATCCCCAATTCACTATCACTGATCATCCATTCACTTTACTACCACTGATCCCCATTCACTTTACTGCCACTGATCCTCCATTCACTTTACTACCACTGATCCCCCATTCACTTTACTACCACTGATCCCCATTCACTTTACTGCCACTGATCCTCCATTCACTTTACTACCACTGATCCCCATTCACTATCACTGATCCCCCATTCACTTTACTACCACTGATCCCCCATTCACTTTACTACCACTGATCCCCCATTCACTTTACTACCACTGATCCTCCATTCACTTTACTACCACTGATCCCCCATTCACTATCACTGATCCCCATTCACTTTACTACCACTGATCCCCCATTCACTTTACTACCACTGATCCTCCATTCACTTTACTACCACTGATCCCCCATTCACTTTACCCACTGATCCTCCATTCATTTACCACTGATCCCCATTCACTACCACTGATCCCCCATTCACTTTACTACCACTGATCCCCCATTCACTTTACTACCACTGATCCCCATTCACTTTACTACCACTGATCCCCCATTCACTTTACTACCACTGATCCCCCATTCACTTTACTACCACTGATCCTCCATTCACTTTACTACCACTGATCCCCATTCACTTTACTACCACTGATCATCCATTCACTTTACTACCACTGATCCCCCATTCACTTTACTACCACTGATCCCCCATTCACTTTACTACCACTGATCCCCCATTCACTTTACTACCACTGATCATCCATTCACTTTACTACCACTGATCCCCCATTCACTTTACTACCACTGATCCCCCATTCACTTTACTACCACTGATCCCCAAATTCACTTTACTACCACTGATCCTCCATTCACTTTACTACCACTGATCCCCATTCACTTTACTACCACTGATCCTCCATTCACTTTACTACCACTGATCCCCCATTCACTATCACTGATCATCCATTTACTTTACTACCACTGATCCTTCATTAAATTTACTACCACTGATCCCCGATTCACTATCACTGATCATCCATTCACTTTACCACAACTGATCCCCTATTCACTTTACCACAACTGATCCCCCATTCACTTTACTGCAACTGATCCTCCATTCATTTCACTACCACTGATCCCCAATTCACGTTACTGCCACTGATCCCCCATTCACTTTACCACAACTGATCCCCTATTCACTTTACCACAACTGATCCCCCATTCACTTTACTGCAACTGATCCTCCATTCATTTCACTACCACTGATCCCCAATTCACGTTACTGCCACTGATCCCCCATTCACTATCACTGATCCCCCATTTATTTTACTACCAATGATCCCATATTCACTTTACCACCACTGATCCTCCATTCACTTTACTACCACTGATCCCCCATTCACTATCACTGATCATCCATTTACTTTACTACCACTGATCCCCCATTAACTTTACTACCACTGATCCTTCATTAAATTTACTTCCACTGATCCCCGATTCACTATCACTGATCATCCATTCACTTTACCACAACTGATCCACCATTCACTTTATTAACAATGATCCCCATTCACAATCACCGATCCCCCATTTACTTTACTACCACTGATCCTCCATTCACTTTACTACCACTGATCCCCATTCAATTTACTACCACTGATCCCCCATTCACTTTACTGCCACTGATCCTCCATTCACTTTACTACCACTGATCCCCCATTCACTTTACTACCACTGATCCTCCATTCACTTTACCACCACTGATCCTCCATTCACTTTACTATCACTGATCCCCCATTCACTATCACTGATCCCCCATTTATTTTACTACCACTGATCCCCCATTCACTTTACTAACACTGATCCTCCATTCACTTTACTACCACTGATCCCCCATTCACTATCACTGATCCCCCATTCAATTTACTACCACTGATCCCCCATTCACATTAATGCCACTGATCCTCCATTCACTTTACTACCACTGATCCCCCATTTACTTTACTTCCACTGACCCTCCTTTCATTTTACTACCACTGATCCCCCATTTACTTTACTACCAATGAACATCTATTATTTTACTACCACTGATCCCCCATTCACTTTACTACCACTGATCCCTCATTCACGTTACTACCACTGATCCCCCATTTACTTTACTACCACTGATCATCCATTCACTTTACTACCACTGATCCCACATTCACTTTACAATCACTGATCCCACATTCACTTTACTACCACTGATCCCTCATTCACGTTACTACCATTGATCCCCCATTTATTTTACAACCACTGATCCTCCATTCACTTTACTAGCACTAATCCCCAATTCACTATCACTGATCATCCATTCACTTTATTACCACTGATCCCCCATTCACTTTACTGCCACTGATCCTCCATTCACTTTACTACCACTGATCCACCATTTACTTTAATAACACTGATCATCAATTCACTTTACTACCACTGATCCCACATTCACTTTACAATCACTGATCCCACATTCACTTCACTACCACTGATCCCCCATTTATTTTACAACCACTGATCCTCCATTCACTTTACTACCACTGATCCCCAATTCACTATCACTGATCATCCATTCACTTTATTACCACTGATCCCCCATTCACTTTACTGCCACTGATCCTCCATTAACTTTACTACCACTGATCCCCCATTCACTTTACTGCCACTGATCCTCCATTCACTTTACTACCACTGATCCCCCATTCACTTTACTACCACTGATCCCCAATTCACTTTACCACCACTGATCCTCCATTCACTTTACTACCACTGATCCCCCATTCACTATCACTGATCCCCCATTTATTTTACTACCACTGATCCCCCATTCACTTTACTAACACTGATCCTCCATTCACTTTACTACCACTGATCCCCCATTCACATTAATGCCACTGATCCTCCATTAACCTTACTACCACTAATCCCCATTCACTTTACTACCACTGATCCCCCATTCACTTTACTACCACTGATCCCCATTTACTTTACTGCCACTGACCCTCCTTTCATTTTACTACCACTGATCCCCCATTCACTTTACTACCACTGAACATCTATTATTTTACTACCACTGATCCCCCATTCACTTTACTACCACTGATCCTCATTCACGTTACTACCACTGATCCCCATTTACTTTACTACCACTGATCATCCATTCACTTTACTACCACTGATCCCACATTCACTTTACAATCACTGATCCCACATTCACTTTACTACCACTGATCCCCCATTTATTTTACAACCACTGATCCTCCATTCACTTTACTACCACTGATCCCCAATTCACTATCACTGATCATCCATTCACTTTATTACCACTGATCCCCCATTCACTTTACTGCCACTGATCCTCCATTCACTTTACTACCACTGATCCCCCATTCACTTTACTAACACTGATCATCCATTCACTTTACTACCACTGATCCCACATTCACTATCACTGATCATCCATTTACTTTACTACCACTGATCCCCCATTAACTTTACTACCACTGATCCTTCATTAAATGTACTACCACTGATCCCCCATTCACTTTACTACCACTGATCCTCCATTCACTTTACTACCACTGATCCCCCATTCAATTTACTACCACTGATCCCCCATTCACTTTACTGCCACTGATTATCCATTCACTTTATTACGACTGATCCCACATTCACTTTACTACCACTGATCCTCCATTCACTTTACCACCACTGATCCTCCATTCACTTTACTATCACTGATCCCCCATTCACTATCACTGATCCCCCATTTATTTTACTACCACTGATCCCCCATTCACTTTACTAACACTGATCCTCCATTCACTTTACTACCACTGATCCCCCATTCACTATCACTGATCCCCCATTTAATTTACTACCACTGATCCCCCATTCACTTTAATGCCACTGATCCTCCATTAACCTTACTACCACTGATCCCCCATTCACTTTACTACCACTAATCCCCCATTCACTTTACTACCACTGATCCACCATTTACTTTACTGCCACTGACCCTCCTTTCATTTCACTACCACTGATCCCCCATTCACTTTACTACCAATGAACATCTATTATTTTACTACCACTGATCCCACATTTACTTTACTGCCACTGACCCTCCTTTCATTTTACTACCACTGATCCCCCATTCACTTTACTACCAATGAACATCTATTCACTTTACTACCACTGATCCCCCATTGACTTTACTACCACTGATCCCTCATTCACGTTACTACCACAGATCCCCCATTTACTTTACTACCACTGATCATCCATTCACTATACTACCACTGATCCCACATTCACTTTACAATCACTGATCCCACATTCACTTTACTACCACTGATCCCCCATTTATTTTACAACCACTGATCCTCCATTCACTTTACTACCACTGATCCCCAATTCACTATCACTGATCATCCTTTCACTTTATTACCACTGATCCCCCATTCACTTTACTGCCACTGATCCTCCATTAACTTTACTACCACTGATCCCCCATTCACTTTCTTGACACTGATACTCCATTCATTTTACTACCACTGATCCCCCATTCACTTTACTGCCACTGATTATCCATTCACTTTATTACGACTGATCCCACATTCACTTTACTACCACTGATCCTCCATTCACTTTACCACCACTGATCCTCCATTCACTTTACTACCACTGATCCCCATTCACTATCACTGATCCCCCATTTATTTTACTACCACTGATCCCCCATTCACTTTACTAACACTGATCCTCCATTCACTTTACTACCACTGATCCCCCATTCACTATCACTGATCCCCCATTTAATTTACTACCACTGATCCCCATTCACTTTAATGCCACTGATCCTCCATTCACCTTACTACCACTGATCCCCCATTCACTTTACTACCACTGATCCCCCATTCACTTTACTACCACTGATCCACCATTTACTTTACTGCCACTGACCCTCCTTTCATTTCACTACCACTGATCCCCCATTTACTTTACTGCCACTGATCCCCATTCACTTTACTACCACTGATCCCTCATTCACTTTACTACCACAGATCCCCATTTACTTTACTGCCACTGATCCCCATTCACTTTATTACCACTGATCCCTCATTCACGTTACTACCACTGATCCCCCATTTATTTTACAGCCACTGATCCTCCATTCACTTTACTACCACTGATCCCCAATTCACTATCACTGATCATCCATTCACTTTATTACCACTGATCCCCCCATTCACTTTACTGCCACTGATCCTCCATTCACCTTACTACCACTGATCCCCCATTCACTTTACTGCCACTGATCGTCCATTAACTTTACTACCACTGATCCCCGATTCACTTTACCACCACTGATCCCCAATAAACTTTACTACCACTGATCCTCCATTCACTTTACTACCACTGATCCCCCATTCACTATCTCTGATCCCCCATTCACTTTACTACCACTGATCCTCCATTAACCTTACTACCACTGATCCCCATTCACTTTACTACTACTGATCCCCCATTTACTTTACTGCCACTGATCCTCCTTTCATTTTACTACCACTGATCCCCAATTCACTTTACTACCAATGAACATTCCGTATTTTACTACCACTGATCCCCCATTCACTTTACTACCACAGATCACCCATTTACTTTACAACCACTGATCATCCACTTATTTTACAACCCCTGATCATCCATTCACTTTACTACCACTGATCCCTCCATTCACTTTACTACCACTGATCCCCATACATTTTACCACCACTGATCCTCCATTCACTTTACTACCATTGATCCCCATTCACTATCACTGATCATCCATTCACTTTACTACCACTGATCCCCATTCACTTTACTACCACTGATCCCCCATTCACTTTACAATTACTGATCACCCATTCACTGTACTACCACTGATGCCCAATTCACTATCACTGATCCTCCATTCACTTTACTACCACTGATCCTCCATTCACTTTACTATCACTGATCCTCCATTCACTTTATTGCCACTGATCCTCCATTCACTTTACTACCACTGATCCGCCATTCACTTTACTACCACTGATCCCCCATTCACGTTACTACCACTGATCCCACATTCACTTTACTTCCACTGATCCCCCATTCACTTTACTAGCACTGATCCCCCATTCACTTTACTACCAATGATCATCCATTATTTTACTACCACTGATCCACCATTCACTTTACTACCACTGATCCCCATTCACTTTACTACCACTGATCCCCATTTACTTTACAACCACTGATCCTCCATTCACTTTACTACCACTGATCCCCATTCACTTTACTACCACTGATCCCGCATTCACTTTACTACCACTGATCCCCCATTCACATTACTACCACTGATCCCCCATTCACTTTACTACCACTGATCCCCATTCACTTTATTACCACTGACCCCCATTCACTATCACTGATCTTCCATTCACTTTACTACCACTGATCCCCCATTCACTTTACTGCCACTGATCCTCCATTTACTTTACTACCACTGATCCCCCATTCACTTTACCACCACTGATCCCCCATTCACATTACTACCACTGATCCCCCATTCACTTTACTACCACTCATCCCCCATTCACTTTATTACCACTGATCCCCCATTCACTATCACTGATCATCCATTAACTTTACTACCACTGATCCCCCATTCACTTTACTGCCACTGATCCTCCATTCACTTTACTAACACTGATCATCCATTCACGTTACTACCACTGATCTCCCATTCACTATCACTGATCATCCATTCACTTTACTACCACTGATCCCCCATTCACTTTACTACCACTGATCCTCCATTCACTTTACTACCACTGATCCCACATTCACTTTACTACCACTGATCCCCCAATCACTTTACTGCCACTGATCCTCCATTCACTTTACTACCACTGATCCCCCATTCACTTTACTACCACTGATCCCCCATTCACGTTACTACCACTGATCCCCCATTCACTATCACTGATCCCCATTCATTTTACTACCACTGATCCCCCATTCACTTTACCACCACTGATCCTCCATTCACTTTACTACCACTGATCCCCCATTCACTATCACTGATCCCCATTCACTATCACTGATCCCCATTCACTTTACTATCACTGATTGCCATCCACTTTACCACCACTGATCCCCCATTCACTTTATTACCACTGATCCCCCATTCACTTTACCACCACTGATCCTCCATTCACTTTACTACCACTGATCCCCAATTCACTATCACTGATCATCCATTCACCTTACCACAACTGATCCACCATTCACTTTACTACCACTGATCCCCATTCACTATCACAGATCCCCATTTACTTTACTACCACTGATCCTCAATTCACTTTACAACCACTGATCCCCCATTCACTTTACTACCACTGATCCCCCATTCACTTTACTACCACTGATCCCCCATTCAATTTACTACCACTGATCCCCCATTCACTTTACTACCACTGATCCTCCATTCACTTTTCTAACACTGATATTCCATTCACTTTACTACCAATGATCCCCCATTCACTATCACTGATCCCCAATTTATTTTACTACCACTGATCCCCCATTCACTTTACTGTCACTGATCCTCCATTAACTTTACTACCACTGATCCCCCATTCATTTTACTACCACTGATCCTCCATTAACTTTACTTCCACTGATTCCCCATTCACGTTACTATCACTGATCCCCCATTCATTTTACTACCACTGATCCCCCATTTATTTTACAACCACTGATTCCTCCATTCACTTTACTACCACTGATCCCCAATTCACTATCACTGATCATCCATTCACTTTATTACCACTGATCCCCCATTCACTTTACTGCCACTGATCCTCCATTCACTTTACTACCACTGATCCCCCATTCACTTTATTGCCACTGATCCTCCAATAACTTTACTACCACTGATACCCCATTCACTTTACTACCACTGATCCCCAATAAACTTTACTATCACTGATCATCCATTCACTTTACTACCACTGATCCTCCATTCACTTTACTACCACTGATCCCCCATTCACTTTACAATCACTGATCATCCATTCACTGTACTACCACTATTCCCCAATTCACTATCACTGATCCTCCATTCACTTTACTACCACTGATACTCCATTCACTTTACTGCCACTGATCCTCCATTCACTTTACTACCACTGATCCCCCATTCACTTTACTAACACTGATCCCCCATTCACTTTACAATTACTGATCATCCATTCACTGTACTACCACTGATACCCATTCACGTTACTATCACTGATCCCCCATTCACTATCACTGATCATCCATTCACTTTACTACCACTGATCTCCCCATTCACTTTACTACCACTGATCTCCCCATTCACTTTACTACCACTGATCCCCCATTCACTTTACTGCCACTGATCCTCCATTCACTTTACTACCACTGATCCGCCATTCACTTTACTACCACTGATCCCCCATTCACGTTACTACCATTGATCCCCCATTCACTTTACTTCCACTGATCCCCCATTAACTTTACTAGCACTGATCCCCCATTCACTTTACTACCAATGAACATCCATTATTTTACTACAACTGATCCACCATTCACTTTACTACCACTGATCCCTCATTCACTTTACTACCACAGATCCCCATTTACTTTACAACCACTGAAACTCCATTCACTTTACTACCACTGATCCCCCATTCACTTTACTACCACTGATCCCCCATTCATTTTACCACCACTGATCCTCCATTCACTTTACTACCACTGATCCCCCATTCACTATCACAGATCATCCATTCACTTTACTACCACTGATCCTCCATTCACTTTACTATCACTGATCCCCCATTCACTTTACTACCACTGATCCCCCATTCACTTTACTAACACTGATCCCCCATTCATTTTACTACCACTGATCCCCCATTTATTTTACAACCACTGATCCTCCATTCACTTTACTACCACTGATCCCCAATTCACTATCACTGATCATCCATTCACTTTATTACCACTGATCCCCCATTCACTTTACTGCCACTGACCCTCCATTCACTTTACTACCACTGATCCCCCATTCACTTTATTGCCACTGATCCTCCAATAACTTTACTACCACTGATACCCCATTCACTTTACTACCACTGATCCCCAATAAACTTTACTACCACTGATCCTCCATTGACTTTACTACCACTGATCCCCCATTCACTATCTCCTATCCCCAATTCATTTTACTACCAATGAACATCCAGTATTTTACTACCACTGATCCCCCATTCACTTTACTACCACAGATCACCCATTTCCTTTACAACCACTGATCATCCACTTATTTTACAACTCCTGATCATCCATTCACTTTACTACCACTGATCCCTCATTCACTTTACTACCACTGATCCCCCATACATTTTACCACCACTGATCCTCCATTCACTTTACTACCACTGATCCCCCATTCACTATCACTGATCATCCATTCACTTTACTACCACTGATCCTCCATTCACTTTACTACCACTGATCCCCCATTCACTTTACAATCACTGATCATCCATTCACTGTACTACCACTATTCCCCAATTCACTATCACGTATCCTCCATTCACTTTACTACCACTGATACTCCATTCACTTTACTGCCACTGATCCTCCATTCACTTTACTACCACTGATCCCCCATTCACTTTACTAACACTGATCCCCCATTCACTTTACAATTACTGATCATCCATTCACTGTACTACCACTGATACCCATTCACGTTACTATCACTGATCCCCCATTCACTATCACTGATCATCCATTCACTTTACTACCACTGATCTCCCCATTCACTTTACTACCACTGATCCCACATTCACTTTACTACCACTGATCCCCCATTCACTTTACTGCCACTGATCCTCCATTCACTTTACTACCACTGATCCGCCATTCACTTTACTACCACTGATCCCCCATTCACGTTACTACCACTGATCCCCCATTCACTTTACTTCCACTGATCCCCCATTAACTTTACTAGCACTGATCCCCCATTCACTTTACTACCAATGAACATCCATTATTTTACTACAACTGATCCACCATTCACTTTACTACCACTGATCCCTCATTCACTTTACTACCACAGATCCCCATTTACTTTACAACCACTGATCCTCCATTCACTTTACTACCACTGATCCCCCATTCACGTTACTACCACTGATCCCCCATTCATTTTACCACCACTGATCCTCCATTCACTTTACTACCACTGATAATCCATTCACTATCACTGATCCACCATTCACTTTACTACCACTGATCCCCCATTCACTTTACTGCCGCTGATCCTCCATTTACTTTACTACCACTGATCCCCCATTCACTTTACTACCACTGATCCCCCATTCACATTACTACCACTGATCCCCCATTCACTTTACTACCACTCATCCCCTTTCACTTTACTACCACTGATCCCCCATTCACTTTACTGCCACTGATCCTCCATTCACTTTACTACCACTGATCCCCCATTCACTTTACTGCCACTGATCCTCCATTCACTTTACTACCACTGATCCTCCATTCACTTTACTACCACTGATCTCCCATTCACTATCACTGATCATCCATTCACTTTACTACCACTGATCCCCCATTCACTTTACTACCACTGATCCCCCATTCATTTTACTACCACTGATCCCCCATTCACTTTACTGCCACTGATCCCCCATTCACTTTACTACCACTGATCCTCCATTCACTTTACTACCACTGATCCCCCATTCACTTTACTACCACTGATCCCCCATTCACTTTACTACCACTGATCCCCATTCACTATCACTGATCCCCCATTTATTTTACTACCACTGATCCCCCATTCACTTTACTACCACTGATCCTCCATTCACTTTACTACCACTGATCCCCCATTCACTATCACTGATCCCCATTCACTACACTGATCCCCCATTCACTTTACTACCACTGATTGCCCATCCACTTTACCATCACTGATCCCCCATTCACTTTACTACCACTGATCCCCCATTCACTTTACTACCACTGATCCTCCATTCACTTTACTAACACTGATCCTCCATTCACTTTACTACCAATGATCCCCCATTCACTATCACTGATCCCCAATTTATTTTACTACCACTGATCCCCCATTCACTTTACTGCCACTGATCCTCCATTCACTTTACTACCACTGATCCCCAATTCACTTTACTACCACTGATCCTCCATTCACTTTACTACCACTGATCCCCCATTCACTTTACTACCACTGATCCCCCATTCACTTTACTACCACTGATCCTCCATTCACTTTACTACCACTGATCCCCCATTCACTATCTCTGATCCCCCATTCACTTTACTACCACTGATCCCCATTCACTTAACTACCACTGATCATCCATTATTTTACTACCACTGATCCCCATTCTCTTTACTACCACTGATCCCTCATTCACTTTACTACCACTGATCCCCCATTCACTTTACTACCACTGATCATCCACTTATTTTACAACCACTGATCCTCCATTCACTTTACTACCACTGATCCCCATTCACGTTACTATCACTGATCCCGCATTCACTTTACTACCACTGATCCCCATTCACTTTACTACCACTGATCCCCCATTCACTTTACTATCACTGATCATCCATTCACTTTACTACCACTGATCATCCATTCACTTTACTACCACTCATCCCCCATTCACTTTACTACCACTGATCCCCCATTCACTTTACTACCACTGATCCCCCATTCACTTTACTAACACTGATCCCCCATTCACTTTACAATTACTGATCATCCATTCACTGTACTACCACTGATCCCCATTCACGTTACTACCACTGATCCCCCATTCACTTTACTACCACTGATCCCCCATTCACTTTACTACCACTGATCCCCATTCACTATCACTGATCATCCATTCACTTTACTACCACTGATCCCCCCATTCACTTTACTACCACTGATCCCCCATTCACTTTACTACCACTGATCCCCATTCACTTTACTGCCACTGATCCTCCATTCACTTTACTACCACTGATCCCCCATTCACTTTACTACCACTGATCCCCATTCACTTTACTACCACTGATCCCCCATTCACTTTACTACCACTGATCCCCATTAACTTTACTACCACTGATCCCCATTCACTTTACTACCACTGAACATCCATTATTTTACTACAACTGATCCACCATTCACTTTACTACCACTGATCCCCCATTCACTTTACTACCACTGATCCCCATTTACTTTACTACCACTGATACTCCATTCACTTTACTACCACTGATCCCCCATTCACTTTACTACCACTGATCCCCCATTCACTTTACCACCACTGATCCTCCATTCACTTTACTACCACTGATCCCCCATTCACTATCACTGATCATCCATTCACTTTACTACCACTGATCCCCCATTCACTTTACTACCACTGATCCCCATTCACTTTACTACCACTGATCCCCATTCACTTTACTACCACTGATCCCCCATTCATTTTACTACCACTGATCCCCCATTTACTTTACTACCACTGATCCTCCATTCACTTTACTACCACTGATCCCCAATTCACTATCACTGATCATCCATTCACTTTACTACCACTGATCCCCATTCACTTTACTGCCACTGACCCTCCATTCACTTTACTACCACTGATCCCCCATTCACTTTACTGCCACTGATCCTCCATTAACTTTACTACCACTGATACCCCATTCACTTTACTACCACTGATCCCCATTAAACTTTACTACCACTGATCCTCCATTGACTTTACTACCACTGATCCCCCATTCACTATCTCCTATCCCCAATTCATTTTACTACCACTGATCATCCAGTATTTTACTACCACTGATCCCCCATTCACTTTACTACCACAGATCCCCCATTTCCTTTACTACCACTGATCCCCACTTACTTTACAACCCTGATCATCCATTCACTTTACTACCACTGATCCCCCATTCACTTTACTACCACTGATCCCCCATACATTTTACCACCACTGATCCTCCATTCACTTTACTACCGCTGATCCCCCATTCACTATCACTGATCATCCATTCACTTTACTACCACTGATCCCCCATTCACTTTACTACCACTGATCCCCATTCACTTTACATCACTGATCATCCATTCACTTTACTACCACTGATCCCCCATTCACTTTACTACCACTGATCCCCCATTCACTTTACTACCACTGATCCTCCATTCACTTTACTGCCACTGATCCTCCATTCACTTTACTACCACTGATCCCCCATTCACTTTACTAACACTGATCCCCCATTCACTTTACAATCACTGATCATCCATTCACTTTACTACCACTGATCCCCATTCACGTTACTAACTGATCCCCATTCACTATCACTGATCATCCATTCACTTTACTACCACTGATCTCCCCATTCACTTTACTACCACTGATCCCACATTCACTTTACTACCACTGATCCCCATTCACTTTACTGCCACTGATCCTCCATTCACTTTACTACCACTGATCCCCCATTCACTTTACTACCACTGATCCCCCATTCACGTTACTACCACTGATCCCCCATTCACTTTACTACCACTGATCCCCCATTCACTTTACTACCACTGATCCCCATTCACTTTACTACCACTGATCATCCATTATTTTACTACAACTGATCCACCATTCACTTTACTACCACTGATCCCCCATTCACTTTACTACCACTGATCCCCATTCACTTTACAACCACTGATCCCCCATTCACTTTACTACCACTGATCCCCCATTCACTTTACTACCACTGATCCCCCATTCACTTTACTACCACTGATCCTCCATTCACTTTACTACCACTGATCCCCCATTCACTATCACTGATCCACCATTCACTTTACTACCACTGATCCCCCATTCACTTTACTGCCACTGATCCCCCATTCACTTTACTACCACTGATCCCCATTCACTTTACTACCACTGATCCCCCATTCACTTTACTACCACTGATCCCCCATTCACTTTACTACCACTCATCCCCATTCACTTTACTACCACTGATCCCCCATTCACTTTACTGCCACTGATCCTCCATTCACTTTACTACCACTGATCCCCATTCACTTTACTGCCACTGATCCCCCATTCACTTTACTACCACTGATCCTCCATTCACTTTACTACCACTGATCCCCCATTCACTATCACTGATCATCCATTCACTTTACTACCACTGATCCCCATTCACTTTACTACCACTGATCCTCCATTCACTTTACTACCACTGATCCTCCATTCACTTTACTGCCACTGATCCCCCATTCACTTTACTACCACTGATCCCCCATTCACTTTACTACCACTGATCCCCATTCACTTTACTACCACTGATCCCCCATTCACTTTACTACCACTGATCCCCATTCACTATCACTGATCCTCCATTCACTTTACTACCACTGATCCCCCATTCACTTTACCACCACTGATCCTCCATTCACTTTACTACCACTGATCCCCATTCACTATCACTGATCCTCCATTCACTACCACTGATCCCCATTCACTTTACTATCACTGATTGGCCCATTCACTTTACCACCACTGATCCCCATTCACTTTACTACCACTGATCCCCCATTCACTTTACTACCACTGATCCCCCATTCACTTTACTACCACTGATCCTCCATTCACTTTACTACCACTGATCCCCATTCACTATCACTGATCCCCAATTCATTTTACTACCACTGATCCCCCATTCACTTTACTGCCACTGATCCTCCATTCACTTTACTACCACTGATCCCCATTCATTTTACTACCACTGATCCCCCATTCACTTTACTACCACTGATCCCCATTCACTTTACTACCACTGATCCCCCATTCACTTTACTACCACTGATCCCCCATTCACTTTACTACCACTGATCCCCATTCACTATCACTGATCCCCCATTCACTTTACTACCACTGATCCCCATTCACTTTACTACCACTGATCATCCATTACTTTACTACCACTGATCCCCCATTCACTTTACTACCACTGATCCCCCATTCACTTTACTACCACAGATCCCCATTTACTTTACTACCACTGATCATCCACTTATTTTACAACCACTGATCCCCCATTCACTTTACTACCACTGATCCCCCATTCACTTTACTATCACTGATCCCCCATTCACTTTACTACCACTGATCCCCCATTCACTTTACTACCACTGATCCCCCATTCACTTTACTGCCACTGATCATCCATTCACTTTACTACCACTGATCCCCATTCACTTTACTACCACTGATCCCCCATTCACTTTACTACCACTGATCCCCCATTCACTTTACTACCACTGATCCCCCATTTACTTTACTACCACCGATCATCCATTCACTTTACTATCACTGATCCCACATTCACTTTACTACCACTTATCCCACATTCACTTTACTACCAATGATCCCCCATTTATTTTACAACCACTGATCCTCCATTCACTTTACTACCACTGATCCCCCATTCACTTTACTGCCACTGACCCTCCTTTAACTTTACTACCACTGATCCCCCTTTCACTTTACTGCCACTGATCCCCCATTCACTTTACTGCCACTGATCGCCCATTCACTTTACTACCACTGATCCCCATTCACTTTACTACCACTGATCCCACATTCACTTTACTACCAATGATCCCCCATTTATTTTACAACCACTGATCCTCCATTCACTTTACTACCACTGATCCCCAATTCACTATCACTGATCATCCATTCACTTTATTACCACTGATCCCCCATTCACTTTACTGCCACTGATCCTCCATTCACTTTACTACCACTGATCCCCCATTCACTTTACTGCCACTGATCCTCCATTCACTTTACTACCACTGATCCCCCATTCACTTTACTACCACTGATCCCCCATTCACTATCACTGATCATCCATTCACTTTACTACCACTGATCCCCCATTCACTTTACTACCACTGATCCCCCATTCACGTTACTACCACTGATCCCCAATTCACTATCACTGATCATCCATTCACTTTATTATCACTGATCCGACATTCACTTTACTGCCACTGATGCTCCATTCACTTTACTACCACTGATCCCCCATTCACTTTACTACCACTGATCCCCCATTCACTTTACTACCACTGATCCCCCATTCACTTTACTACCACTAATCCCCCATTCACTTTACTACGACTGATCCTCCATTCACTTTACTATCACTGATCCCCCATTCACTATCACTGATCCCCCATTCACTTTACTACCACTGATCCCCCATTCACTTTACTACCACTGATCCCCCATTCACTTTACTAACACTGATCCTCCATTCACTTTACTACCACTGATCCCCCATTCACTATCACTGATCCCCCATTCAATTTACTACCAATGATCCCCCATTCACTTTAATGCCACAGATCCTCCATTAACCTTACTACCACTGATCCCCCATTCACTTTACTACCACTAATCCCCCATTTACTTTACTGCCACTGACCCTCCTTTCATTTTACTACCACTGATCCCCCATTTACTTTACTGCCACTGATCCCCCATTCACTTTACTACCACTGATCCCTCATTCACGTTACTACCACAGATCCCCCATTTACTTTACTACCACCGATCATCCATTCACTTTACTATCACTGATCCCACATTCACTTTACAATCACTGATCCCACATTCACTTTACTACCAATGATCCCCCCATTTATTTTACAACCACTGATCCTCCATTCACTTTACTACCACTGATCCCCAATTTACTTTACTGCCACTGACCCTCCTTTCATTTTACTACCACTGATCCCCCATTTACTTTACTGCCACTGATCCCCCATTCACTTTACTACCACTGATCCCTCATTCACGTTACTACCACAGATCCCCCATTTACTTTACTACCACTGATCCCACATTCACTTTACTACCAATGATCCCCCATTTATTTTACAACCACTGATCCTCCATTCACTTTACTACCACTGATCCCCAATTCACTATCACTGATCATCCATTCACTTTATTACCACTGATCCCCCCATTCACTTTACTGCCACTGATCCTCCATTCACTTTACTACCACTGATCCCCCATTCACTTTACTGCCACTGATCCTCCATTAACTTTACTACCACTGATCCCCCATTCACTTTACTACCACTGATCCCCAATAAACGTTACTACCACTGATCCTCCATTCACTTTACTACCACTGATCCCCCATTCACTTTACTGCCACTGATCCTCCTTTCATTTTACTACCACTGATCCCCAATTCACTTTACTACCAATGAACATCCAGTATTTTACTACCACTGATCCCCCATTCAGTTTACTACCACAGATCACCCATTTACTTTACAACCACTGATCATCCACTTATTTTACAACCCCTGATCATCCATTCACTTTACTACCACTGATCCCTCATTCACTTTACTACCACTTATCCCCCATACATTTTAACACCACTGATCCTCCATTCACTTTACTACCACTGATCCCCCATTCACTATCACTGATCATCCATTCACTTTACTACCAATGATCCCCCATTTATTTTACAACCACTGATCCTCCATTCACTTTACTACCACTGATCCCCAATTCACTATCACTGATCATCCATTCACTTTATTACGACTGATCCCCCCATTCACTTTACTGCCACTGATCCTCCATTCACTTTACTACCACTGATCCCCCATTCACTTTACTGCCACTGATCCTCCATTAACTTTACTACCACTGATCCCCCATTCACTTTACTACCACTGATCCCCAATAAACGTTACTACCACTGATCCTCCATTCACTTTACTACCACTGATCCCCCATTCACTATCTCTGATCCCCCATTCACTTTACTACCACTGATCCTCCATTAACCTTACTACCACTGATCCCCCATTTACTTTACTGCCACTGATCCTCCTTTCATTTTACTACCACTGATCCCCAATTTACTTTACTAACAATGAACATCCAGTATTTTACTACCACTGATCCCCCATTCAGTTTACTACCACAGATCACCCATTTACTTTACAACCACTGATCATCCACTTATTTTACAACCCCTGATCATCCATTCACTTTACTACCACTGATCCCTCATTCACTTTACTACCACTTATCCCCCATACATTTTACCACCACTTATCCTCCATTCACTTTACTACCACTGATCCCCCATTCACTATCACTGATCATCCATTCACTTTACTACCACTGATCCTCCATTCACTTTACTACCACTGATCCCCCATTCACTTTACAATCACTGATCATCCATTCACTGTACTACCACTATTCCCCAATTCACTATCACTGATCCTCCATTCACTATCACTGATCATCCATTCACTTTACTACCACTGATCCCCCATTCACTTTACTACCACTGATACCACATTCACTTTACTACCACTGATCCCCCATTCACTTTACTGCCACTGATCCTCCATTCAATTTACTACCACTGATCCGCCATTCACTTTACTACCACTGATCCCCCATTCACATTACTACCACTGATCCCCCATTCACTTTACTTCCACTGATCCCCCATTAACTTTACTAGCACTGATCCCCCATTCACTTTACTACCAATGAACATCCATTATTTTACTACCACTGATCCACCATTCACTTTACTACCACTGATCCCTCATTCACTTTACTACCACAGATCCCCCATTTACTTTACAACCACTGATCCTCCATTCACTTTACTACCACTGATCCCCCATTCACTATCACAGATCATCCATTCACTTTACTACCACTGATCCTCCATTCACTTTACTATCACTGATCCCCCATTCACTTTACTAACACTGATCCCCCATTCACTTTACTACCACTGATCCCACATTCACTTTACTACCACTGATCCCCCATTCACTTTACTGCCATTGATCCTCCATTTACTTTACTACCACTGATCACCCATTCACTTTACTACCACTGATCCCCCATTCACGTTACTACCACTGATCCCCCATTCACTTTACTACCACTCATCCCCCATTCACTTTACTACCACTGATCCCCCATTCACTTTACCACCACTGATCCTCCATTCACTTTACTACCGCTGATCCCCCATTCACTATCACTGATCATCCATTAACTTTACTACCACTGATCCCCCATTCACTTTACTGCCACTGATCCTCCATTCACTTTACTACCACTGATCCCCCATTCACTTTACTACCACTGATCCTCCATTCACTGTACTACCACTGATCCCCAATTCACTATCACTGATACTCCATTCACTTAACTACCACTGATACTCCATTCACTATCACTGATCCCCCATTCACTTTACTACCACTGATCCTCCATTCACTGTACTACCACTGATCCCCATTCACTATCACTGATCATCCATTCACTTTACTACCACTGATCCCCCATTCACTTTACTGCCACTGATCCTCCATTCACTTTACTACCACTGATCCCCCATTCACTTTACTACCACTGATCCCCCAGTCACGTTACTACCACTGATCCCCAATTCACTATCACTGATCATCCATTCACTTTATTATCACTGATCCGCCATTCACTTTACTGCCACTGATCCTCCATTCACTTTACTACCACTGATCCCACATTCACTTTACTACCACTGATCCCCCATTCACTTTACAACCACTGATCATCCATTCACTGTACTACCACTGATCCCCAATTCACTATCACTGATCCTCCATTCACTTAACTACCACTGATACTCCATTCACTATCACTGATCCCCCATTCACTTTACTACCACTGATCCCCCATTCACTTTACTACCACTGATCCCACATTCACTTTACTACCACTGATCCCCAATTCACTTTACTGCCACTGATCCTCCATTCACTTTACTACCACTGATCCCACATTCACTTTACTACCACTCATCCCCCATTCACTTTACTACCACTGATCCCACATGCACTATCACTGATCGCCCATCCACTTTACCACCACTGATCCCCATTCACTTTACTACCACTGATCCCCCATTCACTTTACTGCCATTGATCCTCCATTTACTTTACTACCACTGATCACCCATTCACTTTACTACCACTGATCCCCCATTCACGTTACTACCACTGATCCCCCATTCACTTTACTACCACTCATCCCCCATTCACTTTACTACCACTGATCCCCCATTCACTTTACCACCACTGATCCTCCATTCACTTTACTACCGCTGATCCCCCATTCACTATCACTGATCATCCATTAACTTTACTACCACTGATCCCCCATTCACTTTACTGCCACTGATCCTCCATTCACTTTACTACCACTGATCCCCCATTCACTTTACTACCACTGATCCTCCATTCACTGTACTACCACTGATCCCCAATTCACTATCACTGATCCTCCATTCACTTAACTACCACTGATACTCCATTCACTATCACTGATCCCCCATTCACTTTACTACCACTGATCCTCCATTCACTGTACTACCACTGATCCCCCATTCACTATCACTGATCATCCATTCACTTTACTACCACTGATCCCCCATTCACTTTACTGCCACTGATCCTCCATTCACTTTACTACCACTGATCCCCCATTCACTTTACTACCACTGATCCCCCAGTCACGTTACTACCACTGATCCCCAATTCACTATCACTGATCATCCATTCACTTTATTATCACTGATCCGCCATTCACTTTACTGCCACTGATCCTCCATTCACTTTACTACCACTGATCCCACATTCACTTTACTACCACTGATCCCCCATTCACTTTACAACCACTGATCATCCATTCACTGTACTACCACTGATCCCCAATTCACTATCACTGATCCTCCATTCACTTAACTACCACTGATACTCCATTCACTATCACTGATCCCCCATTCACTTTACTACCACTGATCCCCCATTCACTTTACTACCACTGATCCCACATTCACTTTACTACCACTGATCCCCAATTCACTTTACTGCCACTGATCCTCCATTCACTTTACTACCACTGATCCCACATTCACTTTACTACCACTCATCCCCCATTCACTTTACTACCACTGATCCCACATGCACTATCACTGATCGCCCATCCACTTTACCACCACTGATCCCCCATTCACTTTACTACCACTGATCCCCATTCACTATCACTGATCATCCATTTACTTTACTACCACTGATCCCCCATTCAATATCACTGATCATCCATTCACTTTACTACCACTGATCACACATTCACTTTACTATCACTGATTGCACTCCCACTTTACCACCACTGATCCCCTATTCACTTTACCACAACTGATCCCCCATTCACTTTACTGCAACTGATCCTCCATTCATTTCACTACCACTGATCCCCCATTCACGTTACTGCCACTGATCCCCCATTCACTTTACTACCACTGATCCCCCATTCACTATCACTGATCCCCCATTTATTTTACTACCAATGATCCCATATTCACTTTACCACCACTAATCCTCCATTCACTTTACTACCACTGATCCCCCATTCACTATCACTGATCATCCATTTACTTTACTACCACTGATCCCCCATTAACTTTACTACCACTGATCCTTCATTAAATTTACTACCACTGATCCCCGATTCATTTTCACTGATCATCCATTCACTTTACCACAACTGATCCACCATTCACTTTATTAACAATGATCCCCCATTCACAATCACCGATCCCCCATTTACTTTACTACCACTGATCCTCCATTCACTTTACTACCACTGATCCCCATTCAATTTACTACCACTGATCCCCCATTCACTTTACTGCCACTGATCCTCCATTAACTTTACTACCACTGATCCCCCATTCACTTTACTACCACTGATTCTCCATTCACTTTACCACCACTGATCCTCCATTCACTTTACTATCACTGATCCCCCATTCATTATCACTGATCCCCCATTTATTTTACTACCACTGATCCCCCATTCACTTTACTAACACTGATCCTCCATTCACTTTACTACCACTGATCCCTCATTCACTATCACTGATCCCCCGTTCAATTTACTACCACTGATCCCCCATTCACATTAATGCCACTGATCCTCCATTCACTTTACTACCACTGATCCCCCAATTACTTTACTTCCACTGACCCTCCTTTCATTTTACTACCACTGATCCCCCATTTACTTTACTACCAATGAACATCTATTATTTTACTACCACTGATCCCCCATTCACTTTACTACCACTGATCCCTCATTCACGTTACTACCACAGATCCCCCATTTACTTTACTACCACTGATCATCCATTCACTTTACTACCACTGAGCCCACATTCACTTTACAATCACTGATCCCACATTCACTTTACTACCACTGATCACTCCTTCACGTTAATACCATTGATCCCCCATTTATTTTACAACCACTGATCCTCCATTCACTTTACTAGCACTAATCCCCAATTCACTATCACTGATCATCCATTCACTTTATTACCACTGATCCCCCCCATTCACTTTACTGCCACTGATCCTCCATTCACTGTACTACCACTGATCCCCCATTTACTTTACTAACACTGATCATCCATTCACTTTACTACCACTGATCCCACATTCACTTTACAATCACTGATCCCACATTCACTTTACTACCACTGATCCCCCATTTATTTCACAACCACTGATCCTCCATTCACTTTACTACCACTGATCCCCAATTCACTATCACTGATCATCCATTCACTTTATTACCACTGATCCCCCATTCACTTTACTGCCACTGATCCTCCATTAACTTTACTACCACTGATCCCCCATTCACTTTACTGCCACTAATCCTCCATTCACTTTACTACCACTGATCCCCCATTCACTTTACTGCCACTGATCATCCATTCACTTTATTACCACTGATCCCCCATTCACTTTACTACCACTGATCCTCCATTCACTTTACCACCACTGATCCTCCATTCACTTTACTATCACTGATCCCCCATTCACTATCACTGATCGCCCATTTATTTTACTACCACTGATCCCCCATTCACTTTACTAACACTGATCCTCCATTCACTTTACTACCACTGATCCCCCATTCACTATCACTGATCCCCCATTCAATTTACTACCACTGATCCCCCATTCACATTAATGCCACTGATCCTCCATTAACCTTACTACCACTAATCCCCATTCACTTTACTACCACTAATCCCCCATTCACTTTACTACCACTGATCCTCCATTCACTTTACTACCACTGATCCCCCATTCAATTTACTACCACTGATCCCCCATTCACTTTACTGCCACTGATACTCCATTAACTTTACTACCACTGATCCCCCATTCACTATCACTGATCATCCATTCACTTTACTACCACTGATCCTCCATTCACTTTACTACCACTGATCCCCCATTCACTATCTCTGATCCCCCATTCACTTTACTACCACTGATCCTCCATTAACCTTACTACCACTGATCCCCCATTTACTTTACTGCCACTGATCCTCCTTTCATTTTACTACCACTGATCCCCAATTTACTTTACTAACAATGAACATCCAGTATTTTACTACCACTGATCCCCCATTCAGTTTACTACCACAGATCACCCATTTACTTTACAACCACTGATCATCCACTTATTTTACAACCCCTGATCATCCATTCACTTTACTACCACTGATCCCTCATTCACTTTACTACCACTTATCCCCCATACATTTTACCACCACTGATCCTCCATTCACTTTACTACCACTGATCCCCCATTCACTATCACTGATCATCCATTCACTTTACTACCACTGATCCTCCATTCACTTTACTACCACTGATCCCCCATTCACTATCACTGATCCTCCATTCACTATCACTGATCATCCATTCACTTTACTACCACTGATCCCCCATTCACTTTACTACCACTGATACCACATTCACTTTACTACCACTGATCCCCCATTCACTTTACTGCCACTGATCCTCCATTCAATTTACTACCACTGATCCGCCATTCACTTTACTACCACTGATCCCCCATTCACGTTACTACCACTGATCCCCCATTCACTTTACTTCCACTGATCCCCCATTAACTTTACTAGCACTGATCCCCCATTCACTTTACTACCAATGAACATCCATTATTTTACTACCACTGATCCACCATTCACTTTACTACCACTGATCCCTCATTCACTTTACTACCACAGATCCCCCATTTACTTTACAACCACTGATCCTCCATTCACTTTACTACCACTGATCCCCCATTCACTATCACAGATCATCCATTCACTTTACTACCACTGATCCTCCATTCACTTTACTGCCATTGATCCTCCATTTACTTTACTACCACTGATCACCCATTCACTTTACTACCACTGATCCCCCATTCACGTTACTACCACTGATCCCCCATTCACTTTACTACCACTCATCCCCCATTCACTTTACTACCACTGATCCCCCATTCACTTTACCACCACTGATCCTCCATTCACTTTACTACCGCTGATCCCCCATTCACTATCACTGATCATCCATTAACTTTACTACCACTGATCCCCCATTCACTTTACTGCCACTGATCCTCCATTCACTTTACTACCACTGATCCCCCATTCACTTTACTACCACTGATCCTCCATTCACTGTACTACCACTGATCCCCAATTCACTATCACTGATCCTCCATTCACTTAACTACCACTGATACTCCATTCACTATCACTGATCCCCCATTCACTTTACTACCACTGATCCTCCATTCACTGTACTACCACTGATCCCCCATTCACTATCACTGATCATCCATTCACTTTACTACCACTGATCCCCCATTCACTTTACTGCCACTGATCCTCCATTCACTTTACTACCACAGATCCCCCATTTACTTTACAACCACTGATCCTCCATTCACTTTACTACCACTGATCCCCCATTCACTATCACAGATCATCCATTCACTTTACTACCACTGATCCTCCATTCACTTTACTGCCATTGATCCTCCATTTACTTTACTACCACTGATCACCCATTCACTTTACTACCACTGATCCCCCATTCACGTTACTACCACTGATCCCCCATTCACTTTACTACCACTCATCCCCCATTCACTTTACTACCACTGATCCCCATTCACTTTACCACCACTGATCCTCCATTCACTTTACTACCGCTGATCCCCATTCACTATCACTGATCATCCATTAACTTTACTACCACTGATCCCCCATTCACTTTACTGCCACTGATCCTCCATTCACTTTACTACCACTGATCCCCCATTCACTTTACTACCACTGATCCTCCATTCACTGTACTACCACTGATCCCCAATTCACTATCACTGATCCTCCATTCACTTAACTACCACTGATACTCCATTCACTATCACTGATCCCCCATTCACTTTACTACCACTGATCCTCCATTCACTGTACTACCACTGATCCCCCATTCACTATCACTGATCATCCATTCACTTTACTACCACTGATCCCCCATTCACTTTACTGCCACTGATCCTCCATTCACTTTACTACCACTGATCCCCCATTCACTTTACTACCACTGATCCCCCAGTCACGTTACTACCACTGATCCCCAATTCACTATCACTGATCATCCATTCACTTTATTATCACTGATCCGCCATTCACTTTACTGCCACTGATCCTCCATTCACTTTACTACCACTGATCCCACATTCACTTTACTACCACTGATCCCCCATTCACTTTACAACCACTGATCATCCATTCACTGTAGTACCACTGATCCCCAATTCACTATCACTGATCCTCCATTCACTTAACTACCACTGATACTCCATTCACTATCACTGATCCCCCATTCACTTTACTACCACTGATCCCCCATTCACTTTACTACCACTGATCCCACATTCACTTTACTACCACTGATCCCCAATTCACTTTACTGCCACTGATCCTCCATTCACTTTACTACCACTGATCCCACATTCACTTTACTACCACTCATCCCCCATTCACTTTACTACCACTGATCCCACATGCACTATCACTGATCGCCCATCCACTTTACCACCACTGATCCCCCATTCACTTTACTACCACTGATCCCCATTCAATATCACTGATCATCCATTCACTTTACTACCACTGATCACACATTCACTTTACTATCACTGATTGCACTCCCACTTTACCACCACTGATCCCCTATTCACTTTACCACAACTGATCCCCCATTCACTTTACTGCAACTGATCCTCCATTCATTTCACTACCACTGATCCCCAATTCACGTTACTGCCACTGATCCCCCATTCACTTTACTACCACTGATCCCCCATTCACTATCACTGATCCCCCATTTATTTTACTACCAATGATCCCATATTCACTTTACCACCACTAATCCTCCATTCACTTTACTACCACTGATCCCCCATTCACTATCACTGATCATCCATTTACTTTACTACCACTGATCCCCCATTAACTTTACTACCACTGATCCTTCATTAAATTTACTTCCACTGATCCCCGATTCACTATCACTGATCATCCATTCACTTTACCACAACTGATCCACCATTCACTTTATTAACAATGATCCCCCATTCACAATCACCGATCCCCCATTTACTTTACTACCACTGATCCTCCATTCACTTTACTACCACTGATCCCCATTCAATTTACTACCACTGATCCCCCATTCACTTTACTGCCACTGATCCTCCATTAACTTTACTACCACTGATCCCCCATTCACTTTACTACCACTGATTCTCCATTCACTTTACCACCACTGATCCTCCATTCACTTTACTATCACTGAGCCCCCATTCACTATCACTGATCCCCCATTTATTTTACTACCACTGATCCCCCATTCACTTTACTAACACTGATCCTCCATTCACTTTACTACCACTGATCCCCCATTCACTATCACTGATCCCCCGTTCAATTTACTACCACTGATCCCCCATTCACATTAATGCCACTGATCCTCCATTCACTTTACTACCACTGATCCCCCATTTACTTTACTTCCACTGACCCTCCTTTCATTTTACTACCACTGATCCCCCATTCACTTTACTACCACTGATCCCTCATTCACGTTACTACCACAGATCCCCCATTTACTTTACTACCACTGATCATCCATTCACTTTACTACCACTGAGCCTACATTCACTTTACAATCACTGATCCCACATTCACTTTACTACCACTGATCCCTCATTCACGTTACTACCATTGATCCCCCATTTATTTTACAACCACTGATCCTCCATTCACTTTACTAGCACTAATCCCCAATTCACTATCACTGATCATCCATTCACTTTATTACCACTGATCCCCCCCATTCACTTTACTGCCACTGATCCTCCATTCACTGTACTACCACTGATCCCCCATTTACTTTACTAACACTGATCATCCATTCACTTTACTACCACTGATCCCACATTCACTTTACAATCACTGATCCCACATTCACTTTACTACCACTGATCCCCCATTTATTTCACAACCACTGATCCTCCATTCACTTTACTACCACTGATCCCCAATTCACTATCACTGATCATCCATTCACTTTATTACCACTGATCCCCCATTCACTTTACTGCCACTGATCCTCCATTAACTTTACTACCACTGATCCCCCATTCACTTTACTGCCACTAATCCTCCATTCACTTTACTACCACTGATCCCCCATTCACTTTACTACCACTGATCCTCCATTCACTTTACCACCACTGATCCTCCATTCACTTTACTATCACTGATCCCCCATTCACTATCACTGATCCCCCATTTATTTTACTACCACTGATCCCCCATTCACTTTACTAACACTGATCCTCCATTCACTTTACTACCACTGATCCCCCATTCACTATCACTGATCCCCCATTCAATTTACTACCACTGATCCCCCATTCACATTAATGCCACTGATCCTCCATTAACCTTACTACCACTAATCCCCATTCACTTTACTACCACTAATCCCCCATTCACTTTACTACCACTGATCCCCCATTTACTTTACTGCCACTGACCCTCCTTTCATTTTACTACCACTGATCCCCCATTCACTTTACTACCAATGAACATCTATTATTTTACTACCACTGATCCCCCATTCACTTTACTACCACTGATCCCTCATTCACGTTACTACCACAGATCCCCCATTTACTTTACTACCACTGATCATCCATTCACTTTACTACCACTGATCCCACATTCACTTTACAATCACTGATCCCACATTCACTTTACTACCACTGATCCCCCATTTATTTTACAACCACTGATCCTCCATTCACTTTACTACCACTGATCCCCAATTCACTATCACTGATCATCCATTCACTTTATTACCACTGATCCCCCATTCACTTTACTGCCACTGATTCTCCATTCACTTTACTACCACTGATCCCCCATTTACGTTACTAACACTGATCATCCATTCACTTTACTACCACTGATCCCACATTCACTATCACTGATCATCCATTTACTTTACTACCACTGATCCCCCATTAACTTTACTACCACTGATCCTTCATTAAATTTACTACCACTGATCCCCGATTCACTATCACTGATCATCCATTCACTTTACCACAACTGATCCACCATTCACTTTATTAACAATGATCCCCCATTCACAATCACCGATCCCCCATGTACTTTACTACCACTGATCCTCCATTCACTTTACTACCACTGATCCCCCATTCACTTTACAACCACTGATCCCCCATTCACTTTACTACCACTGATCCTCCATTCACTTTACTACCACTGATCCCCCATTCAATTTACTACCACTGATCCCCCATTCACTTTACTGCCACTGATACTCCATTAACTTTACTACCACTGATCCCCCATTAATTTTACTACCACTGATCCTCCATTCACTTTACTATCACTGATCCCCCATTCACTATCACTGATCCCCCATTTATTTTACTACCACTGATCCCCCATTCACTTTACTAACACTGATCCTCCATTCACTTTACTACCACTGATCCCCCATTCACTATCACTGATCCCCCATTCAATTTACTACCACTGATCCCCCATTCACATTAATGCCACTGATCCTCCATTAACCTTACTACCACTGATCCCCATTCACTTTACTACCACTAATCCCCCATTCACTTTACTACCACTGATCCCCCATTCACATTAATGCCACTGATCCTCCATTAACCTTACTACCACTGATCCCCCATTCACTTTACTACCACTGATTCTCCATTCACTTTACCACCACTGATCCTCCATTCACTTTACTATCACTGATCCCCCATTCACTATCACTGATCCCCCATTTATTTTACTACCACTGATCCCCCATTCACTTTACTAACACTGATCCTCCATTCACTTTACTACCACTGATCCCCATTCACTATCACTGATCCCCCGTTCAATTTACTACCACTGATCCCCCATTCACATTAATGCCACTGATCCTCCATTCACTTTACTACCACTGATCCCCCATTTACTTTACTTCCACTGACCCTCCTTTCATTTTACTACCACTGATCCCCCATTTACTTTACTACCAATGAACATCTATTATTTTACTACCACTGATCCCCCATTCACTTTACTACCACTGATCCCTCATTCACGTTACTACCACAGATCCCCCATTTACTTTACTACCACTGATCATCCATTCACTTTACTACCACTGAGCCTACATTCACTTTACAATCACTGATCCCACATTCACTTTACTACCACTGATCCCTCATTCACGTTACTACCATTGATCCCCCATTTATTTTACAACCACTGATCCTCCATTCACTTTACTAGCACTAATCCCCAATTCACTATCACTGATCATCCATTCACTTTATTACCACTGATCCCCCATTCACTTTACTGCCACTGATCCTCCATTCACTGTACTACCACTGATCCCCCATTTACTTTACTAACACTGCTCATCCATTCACTTTACTACCACTGATCCCACATTCACTTTACAATCACTGATCCCACATTCACTTTACTACCACTGATCCCCCATTTATTTCACAACCACTGATCCTCCATTCACTTTACTACCACTGATCCCCAATTCACTATCACTGATCATCCATTCACTTTATTACCACTGATCCCCCATTCACTTTACTGCCACTGATCCTCCATTAACTTTACTACCACTGATCCCCCATTCACTTTACTGCCACTAATCCTCCATTCACTTTACTACCACTGATCCCCCATTCACTTTACTACCACTGATCCTCCATTCACTTTACCACCACTGATCCTCCATTCACTTTACTATCACTGATCCCCCATTCACTATCACTGATCCCCCATTTATTTTACTACCACTGATCCCCCATTCACTTTACTGCCACTGATCCTCCATTAACTTTACTACCACTGATCCCCCATTCACTTTACTGCCACTAATCCTCCATTCACTTTACTACCACTGATCCCCCATTCACTTTACTACCACTGATCCTCCATTCACTTTACCACCACTGATCCTCCATTCACTTTACTATCACTGATCCCCCATTCACTATCACTGATCCCCATTTATTTTACTACCACTGATCCCCCATTCACTTTACTAACACTGATCCTCCATTCACTTTACTACCACTGATCCCCATTCACTATCACTGATCCCCCATTCAATTTACTACCACTGATCCCCCATTCACATTAATGCCACTGATCCTCCATTAACCTTACTACCACTAATCCCCATTCACTTTACTACCACTAAACCCACATTCACTTTACAATCACTGATCCCACATTCACTTTACTACCACTGATCCCCCATTTATTTTACAACCACTGATCCTCCATTCACTTTACTACCACTGATCCCCAATTCACTATCACTGATCATCCATTCACTTTATTACCACTGATCCCCCATTCACTTTACTGCCACTGATCCTCCATTCACTTTACTACCACTGATCCCCCATTTACTTTACTAACACTGATCATCCATTCACTTTACTACCACTGATCCCACATTCACTATCACTGATCATCCATTTACTTTACTACCACTGATCCCCCATTAACTTTACTACCACTGATCCCCCATTCACTTTACAACCACTGATCCCCCATTCACTTTACTACCACTGATCCTCCATTCACTTTACTACCACTGATCCCCCATTCAATTTACTACCACTGATCCCCCATTCACTTTACTGCCACTGATCCTCCATTAACTTTACTACCACTGATCCCCCATTCATTTTACTACCACTGATCCTCCATTCACTTTACTATCACTGATCCCCCATTCACTATCACTGATCCCCCATTTATTTTACTACCACTGATCCCCCATTCACTTTGCTAACACTGATCCTCCATTCACTTTACTACCACTGATCCCCCATTCACTATCACTGATCCCCCATTCAATTTACTACCACTGATCCCCCATTCACATTAATGCCACTGATCCTCCATTAACCTTACTACCACTGATCCCCATTCACTTTACTACCACTAATCCCCCATTCACTTTACTACCACTGATCCCACATTTACTTTACTGCCACTGACCCTCCTTTCATTTTACTACCACTGATCCCCCATTCACTTTACTACCAATGAACATCTATTATTTTACTACCACTGATCCCACATTTACTTTACTGCCACTGACTCTCCTTTCATTTTACTACCACTGATCCCCCATTCACTTTACTACCAATGAACATCTATTATTTTACTACCACTGATCCCCCATTGACTTTACTACCACTGATCCCTCATTCACGTTACTACCACAGATCCCCCATTTACTTTACTACCACTGATCATCCATTCACTATACTACCACTGATCCCACATTCACTTTACAATCACTGATCCCACATTCACTTTACTACCACTGATCCCCCATTTATTTTACAACCACTCATCCTCCATTCACTTTAATACCACTGATCCCCAATTCACTATCACTGATCATCCATTCACTTTATTGCCACTGATCCCCCATTCACTTTACTGCCACTGATCCTCCATTCACTTTACTACCACTGATCCCCCATTTACTTTACTAACACTGATCATCCATTCACTTTACTACCACTGATCCCACATTCACTTTACTGCCACGGATCCCACATTCACTTTACTACCACTGATCCCCCATTCATTTTACTACCACTGATCCTCCATTCACTTTACTATCACTGATCCCCCATTCACTATCACTGATCCCCCATTTATTTTACTACCACTGATCCCCCATTCACTTTACTAACACTGATCCTCCATTCACTTTACTACCACTGATCCCCCATTCACTATCACTGATCCCCCATTCAATTTACTACCACTGATCCCCCATTCACATTAATGCCACTGATCCTCCATTAACCTTACCACCACTGATCCCCATTCACTTTACTACCACTAATCCCCCATTCACTTTACTACCACTGATCCCACATTTACTTTACTGCCACTGACCCTCCTTTCATTTTACTACCACTGATCCCCCATTCACTTTACTACCAATGAACATCTATTATTTTACTACCACTGATCCCACATTTACTTTACTGCCACTGACCCTCCTTTCATTTTACTACCACTGATCCCCCATTCACTTTACTACCAATGAACATCTATTATTTTACTACCACTGATCCCCCATTGACTTTACTACCACTGATCCCTCATTCACGTTACTACCACAGATCCCCCATTTACTTTACTACCACTGATCATCCATTCACTATACTACCACTGATCCCACATTCACTTTACAATCACTGATCCCACATTCACTTTACTACCACTGATCCCCCATTTATTTTACAACCACTGATCCTCCATTCACTTTACTACCACTGATCCCCAATTCACTATCACTGATCATCCTTTCACTTTACTACCACTGATCCCCCATTCACTTTACTGACACTGATACTCCATTCACTTTACTACCACTGATCCCCCATTCACTTTACTGCCACTGATTATCCATTCACTTCATTACGACTGATCCCCCATTCACTTTACTACCACTGATCCTCCATTCACTTTACCACCACTGATCCTCCATTCACTTTACTATCACTGATCCCCCATTCACTATCACTGATCCCCCATTTATTTTACTACCACTGATCCCCCATTCACTTTACTAACACTGATCCTCCATTCACTTTACTACCACTGATCCCCCATTCACTATCACTGATCCCCCATTTAATTTACTACCACTGATCCCCCATTCACTTTAATGCCACTGATCCTCCATTAACCTTACTACCACTGATCCCCCATTCACTTTACTACCACTAATCCCCCATTCACTTTACTACCACTGATCCACCATTTACTTTACTGCCACTGACCCTCCTTTCATTTTACTACCACTGATCCCCCATTTACTTTACTGCCACTGATCCCCTATTCACTTTACTACCACTGATCCCTCATTCACGTTACTACCACAGATCCCCCATTTACTTTACTGCCACTGATCCCCCATTCACTTTATTACCACTGATCCCTCATTCACGTTACTACCACTGATCCCCCATTTATTTTACAACCACTGATCCTCCATTCACTTTACTACCACTGATCCCCAATTCACTATCACTGATCATCCATTCACTTTATTACCACTGATCCCCCATTCACTTTACTGCCACTGATCCTCCATTCACCTTACTACCACTGATCCCCCATTCACTTTACTGGCACTGATCGTCCATTAACTTTACTACCACTGATCCCCGATTCACTTTACCACCACTGATCCCCAATAAACTTTACTACCACTGATCCTCCATTCACTTTACTACCACTGATCCCCCATTCACTATCTCTGATCCCCCATTCACTTTACTACCACTGATCCTCCATTAACCTTACTACCACTGATCCCCCATTCACTTTACTACTACTGATCCCCCATTTACTTTACTGCCACTGATCCTCCTTTCATTTTACTACCACTGATCCCCAATTCACTTTACTACCAATGAACATTCCGTATTTTACTACCACTGATCCCCCATTCACTTTACTACCACAGATCACCCATTTACTTTACAACCACTGATCATCCACTTATTTTACAACCCCTGATCATCCATTCACTTTACTACCACTGATCCCTCCATTCACTTTACTACCACTGATCCCCCATACATTTTACCACCACTGATCCTCCATTCACTTTACTACCATTGATCCCCCATTCACTATCACTGATCATCCATTCACTTTACTACCACTGATCCCCCATTCACTTTACTAACACTGATCCCCCATTCACTTTACAATTACTGATCACCCATTCACTGTACTACCACTATTGCCCAATTCACTATCACTGATCCTCCATTCACTTTACTACCACTGATCCTCCATTCACATTACTATCACTGATCATCCATTCACTTTATTGCCACTGATCCTCCATTCACTTTACTACCACTGATCCGCCATTCACTTTACTACCACTGATCCCCCATTCACGTTACTACCACTGATCCCACATTCACTTTACTTCCACTGATCCCCCATTAACTTTACTAGCACTGATCCCCCATTCACTTTACTACCAATGAACATCCATTATTTTACTACAACTGATCCACCATTCACTTTACTACCACTGATCCCTCATTCACTTTACTACCACAGATCCCCCATTTACTTTACAACCACTGATCCTCCATTCACTTTACTACCACTGATCCCCCATTCACTTTACTACCACTGATCCCGTAATTCACTTTACTACCACTGATCCCCCATTCACATTACTATCACTGATCCCCCATTCACTTTACTACCACTCATCCCCATTCACTTTATTACCACTGATCCCCCATTCACTATCACAGATCTTCCATTCACTTTACTACCACTGATCCCCCATTCACTTTACTGCCACTGATCCTCCATTTACTTTACTACCACTGATCCCCCATTCACTTTACCACCACTGATCCCCCATTCACATTACTACCACTGATCCCCCATTCACTTTACTACCACTGATCCCCCATTCACTTTATTACCACTGATCCCCCATTCACTATCACTGATCATCCATTAACTTTACTACCACTGATCCCCCATTCACTTTACTGCCACTGATCCTCCATTCACTTTACTACCACTGATCCCCCATTCACTTTACTGCCACTGATCCTCCATTCACTTTACTAACACTGATCATCCATTCACGTTACTACCACTGATCTCCCATTCACTATCACTGATCATCCATTCACTTTACTACCACTGATCCCCCATTCACTTTACTACCACTGATCCTCCATTCACTTTACTACCACTGATCCCACATTCACTTTACTACCACTGATCCCCCATTCACTTTACTGCCACTGATCCTCCATTGACTTTACTACCACTGATCCCCCATTCACTTTACTACCACTGATCCCCCATTCACGTTACTACCACTGATCCCCCATTCACTATCACTGATCCCCCATTTATTTTACTACCACTGATCCCCCATTCACTTTACCACCACTGATCCTCCATTCACTTTACTATCACTGATCCCCCATTCACTATCACTGATCCCTCATTCACTATCACTGATCCCCCATTCACTTTACTATCACTGATTGGCCATCCACTTTACCACCATTGATCCCCCATTCACTTTATTACCACTGATGCCCCATTCACTTTACCACCACTGATCCTCCATTCACTGTACTACCACTGATCCCCCAATCACTATCACTGATCATCCATTCACCTTACCACAACTGATCCACCATTCACTTTATTACCACTGATCCCTCATTCACTATCACTGATCCCCCATTCACTTTACTATCACTGATTGGCCATCCACTTTACCACCATTGATCCCCCATTCACTTTACTACCACTGATCCCCCATTCACTTTACTGCCGCTGATCCTCCATTTACTTTACTACCACTGATCCCCCATTCACTTTACTACCACTGATCCCCCATTCACATTACTACCACTGATCCCCCATTCACTTTACTACCACTCATCCCCTTTCACTTTACTACCACTGATCCCCCATTCACTTTACTGCCACTGATCCTCCATTCACTTTACTACCACTGATCCCCCATTCACTTTACTGCCACTGATCCTCCATTCACTTTACTAACACTGATCCTCCATTCACGTTACTACCACTGATCTCCCATTCACTATCACTGATCATCCATTCACTTTACTACCACTGATCCCCCATTCACTTTACTACCACTGATCCTCCATTCACTTTACTACCACTGATCCCACATTCACTTTACTGCCACTGATCCCCCATTCACTTTACTTCCACTGATCCTCCATTCACTTTACTACCACTGATCCCCCATTCACTTTACTACCACTGATCCCCCATTCACGTTACTACCACTGATCCCCCATTCACTATCACTGATCCCCCATTTATTTTACTACCACTGATCCCCCATTCACTTTACCACCACTGATCCTCCATTCACTTTACTATCACTGATCCCCCATTCACTATCACTGATCCCCCATTCACTATCACTGATCCCCCATTCACTTTACTATCACTGATTGGCCATCCACTTTACCATCATTGATCCCCCATTCACTTTATTACCACTGATCCCCCATTCACTTTACTACACTGATCCTCCATTCACTTTTCTAACACTGATCCTCCATTCACTTTACTACCAATGATCCCCCATTCACTATCACTGATCCCCAATTTATTTTACTACCACTGATCCCCCATTCACTTTACTGTCACTGATCCTCCATTAACTTTACTACCACTGATCCCCCATTCATTTTACTACCACTGATCCTCCATTAACTTTACTTCCACTGATTCCCCATTCACTTTACTACCACTGATCCCCCATTCACTTTACTAACACTGATCCTGCATTCACTTTACTTCCACTGATCCCCCATTCACTATCTCTGATCCCTCATTCACTTTACTACCACTGATCCCCAATTCACTTAACTACCAATGAACATCCATTATTTTACTACCACTGATCCCCCATTCTCTTTACTACCACTGATCCCTCATTCACTTTACTACCACAGATCCCCCATTTACTTTACAACCACTGATCATCCACTTATTTTACAACCACTGATCATCCATTCACTTTACTACCACTGATCCCCCATTCACGTTACTATCACTGATCCCGCATTCACTTTACTACCACTGATCCCCCATTCACTTTACTACGACTGATCCTCCATTCACGTTACTATCACTGATCATCCATTCACTTTACTACCACTGATCATCCATTCACTTTACTACCACTCATCCCCCATTCACTTTACTACCACTGATCCTCCATTCACTTTACTGCCACTGATTGTCCATTCACTTTACTACCACTGATACCCCATTCACTTTACTAACACTGATCCCCCATTCACTTTACAATCACTGATCATCCATTCACTTTACTACCACTGATCCTCCATTCACTTTACTACCACTGATCCCACATTCACTTTACTACCACTGAGCCCCCATTCACTTTACTGCCACTGATCCTCCATTCACTTTACTACCACTGATCCCCCATTTATTTTACTACCACTGATCCCCCATTCACTTTACCACCACTGATCCTCCATTCACTTTAATACCGCTGATCCCCCATTCACTATCACTGATCATCCATTAAATTTACTACCACTGATCCCCCATTCACTTTACTACCACTGATCCCCGATTCACTTTACTACCACTGATCCCCCATTCACTTTACTGCCACTGATCCTCCACTAACTTTACCATCACTGATCCTCCATTAAATTTACTACCACTGATCCCCCATTCACTTTACTACCACTGATCCCCCATTCACTATCACTGATCATCCATTCACTTTACCACAACTGATCCACAATTCACTTTATTACCACTGATCCCCCATTCACTATCACCGATCCTCCATTAACTTTACTACCACTGATCCTCCATTAACTTTACAACCACTGATCCCCCATTCACTATCACCGATCCCCCATTAACTTTACTTCCACCGATCCCCCATTCACTTTACTGCCACTGATCCTCCATTCACTTTACTGCCACTGATCCCCCATTCACGTCACTGCCACTGATCCTCCATTCACTTTACTACAACTGATCACCCATTCACGTTACTGCCACTGATCCCGCATTCACTTTACTACCACTGATCCCGCATTCACTTTACTACCACTGATCGCCCATTCACTTTACTAAAACTGATCCCCCATTCGCTTTACTACCACTGATCCCACATTCACTATCACTGATCATCCATTCACTTTACTACCACTGATCCCCCATTCAATATACTACCACTGATCCCACATTCACTTTACTGCCACTGATCCTCCATGAACTTTCCTACCACTGATCCCCCATTCACTTTACTACCACTGATCCTCCATTCACTTTACTGCCACTGATCCTCCATTCACTTTACTACCACTGATCCCCCATTCACGTTACTACCACTGATCCCCCATTCACTATCACTGATCCCCCATTTATTTTACTACCACTGATCCCCCATTCACTTTACCACCACTGATCCTCCATTCACTTTACTATCACTGATCCCCCATTCACTTTACTATCACTGATTGGCCATCCACTTTACCATCATTGATCCCCCATTCACTTTATTACCACTGATCCCCCATTCACTTTACCACCACTGATCCTCCATTCACTTTACTACCACTGATCCCCCATTCACTATCACTGATCATCATTCACCTTACCACAACTGATCCACCATTCACTTTATTACCACTGATCCCCCATTCACTATCACAGATCCCCCATTTACTTTACTACCACTGATCCTCAATTAACTTTACAACCACTGATCCCCCATTCACTTTACTACCACCGATCCCCCATTCACTTTACTACCACTGATCCCCCATTCAATTTACTACCACTGATCCCCCATTCACTTTACTACACTGATCCTCCATTCACTTTTCTAACACTGATCCACCATTCACTTTACTACCAATGATCCCCCATTCACTATCACTGATCCCCAATTTATTTTACTACCACTGATCCCCCATTCACTTTACTGTCACTGATCCTCCATTAACTTTACTACCACTGATCCCCCATTCACTTTACTACCACTGATCCCCCATTCACTTTACTACCAATGAAGAGCCATTATTTTACTACCACTGATCCCCCATTCTCTTTACTACTACTGATCCCTCATTCACTTTACTACCACAGATCCCCCATTTACTTTACAACCACTGATCATCCATTTATTTTACAACCACTGATCCTCCATTCACTTTACTACCACTGATCCCCCATTAACTTTACTACCACTGATCCCCCTTTCACTATCACTTATCCTCCATTCACTTTACTGCCACTGATCCTCCATTCACTTTACTACCACTGATACCCCATTCACTTTACTAACACTGATCCCCCATTCACTTTACAATCACTGATCATCCATTCACTTTACTACCACTGATCCTCCATTCACTTTACTACCACTGATCCCACATTCACTTTACTACCACTGAGCCCCCATTCACTTTACTGCCACTGATCCTCCATTCACTTTACTACCACTGATCCCCCATTTATTTTACTGCCACTGATCCTCCATTAACTTTACTACCACTGATCCTCCATTCACTTTACTACCACTGATCCCCCATTCACTATCACTGATGCCCCATTCACTTTACTACCACTGATTCCCCATTCACTATCACTGATCCCCCATTCACTTTACTTCCACTGATCCTCCATTCACTTTACTATATGATTCCATATGTTTTATTTCATAGTTTTGATGTCTTCACTATTATTCTACAATGTAGAAAACAGTACAAATAAAGAAAAACCCTTGAATGAGTAGGTGTGTCCCAACCTTTTACTGGTACTATATATATATATTAGCTTGCTGTTGTTAGCTAGCTAAACGGTTCATTTTGTCGCTAGCATAACAGGCTAGCAAGCTAGCTTAATTTCCGCATTGCTTGCCATGGCATTGGCTATTAGCTAGCTTGCTAACCAAACAAACCAGACGACAGGTAGCTTGCTAGCTAGCTTTCAATTTCAAGCTAAATACATGGCTCTGAGTCTGGCTGGCACTGGCAGGAGTATGGGGTAACGTTAGCTACAGCATGGTGAGGGTGAATTACATTCTTCAACATCTTGCTCGCTAGCTAGCAACATTACCGAAGCTAGCTGCACAGTTACATATTGGCTACCTAGCAACATGACATAATTTCAGATCAACTGCTTCTTAGACTTGTTTTCAATGATAATGACAGATCTATAAATCACATTTCTATGTGCATTTTATCAGATTGCCCAAAAAGTGACATATTGCAGCTTTAAACAAACCATTTTGAATTTTAGAGAAGAAACTTAATTTAATTTGATCCCATTCTTTGCACAACTAAATAATTTTCTCTGCAGCTCTGAAAGTGTTCATAAGAACTGTAATTAACAGCTGCATTAATGGCAGTGAATAGGAAACGATTTAGAAAGGGAGAGTGAGAGAGAGAGAGAGAGGGAGAGAGAGAGGGAGAGAGAGAGAGAGAGAGAGAGAGAGAGAGAGAGAACTAGAGGTGATCTTAAGGTTTCATTTCACAACCTTGTTTCTTTCTTTTGAAATTGTGAGATAATTTCAAATTTCAAATGTTTGTTGTGGTTTCAAAACCAAACCCCTCGGTTCGTACTCTACGATGAAATGTGTCCAAGGGACAGGGATATGTCCAATTGTGATCTTCAAATGGCATTCATCAGGCCAGGCTAGGAGATTCTGACAAACACTGAACACAGTAAGGAGGCAATTATGTATGCATGATTTAATCTGCAACTCATTAATATGCAAATGTATTCATATGTTAGTTACTAAATTAAAAATGCAAAGCAGGCCTTATGGTGATTCTGTGATTTCGGCACAAACAGAACATTTGAAAATAAAAAGAAGGGGGGGGGGGAAGAACATCCTAAAGTTTGAAGTCTTTTTAACTTCAGGAGACCTGTTGCATTACAAGAAGTCCTATATTACCCTGGATCAATTTATGTCTAGATGTGTGTGTTGTGTTTCTCAGAACAGTGATTGTAATGATATCGTTCAGAGAGGACGGTGCTTGGATCTGAGACAACAATAGAAGCCAGAGTAGAAAAGCCTTAATCTGAGTCCACTGTGTGTGTGTGTGTGTGTGTGTGTGTGTGTGTGTGTGTGTGTGTAGTATCAGATCTTCACTTCTGTCTCATTAGCACAAAGGCAACGTATGTTTCCCTCCCTCCCTCCCTCCCTCCCTCCCTCCCTCCGTCCCTCCCTCCCTCCCTCCTCCCTCCCTCCCTCCCTCCCTCCGTCCGTCCGTCCCTCCCTCCCTCCCTCCGTCCCTCCCTCCCTCCCTCCGTCCCTCCCTCCCTCCCTCCCTCCCTCCCTCCCTCCCTCCGTCCGTCCGTCCGTCCATCCGTCCCTCCCTCCCTCCACCCAACTACCCAACCCACCCACCCGTGCTTCTACACCTGCATTGCTTGCTGTTTGTGGTTTTAGGCTGGGTTTCTGTAAAGCACTTTGAGATATCAGCTGATGTAAGAAGGGCTATATAAATAAATGTGATTTGATCTATCTATCTATCTATCTATCTATCTATCTATCTATCTATCTATCTATCTATCTATCTATCTATCTATCTATCTATCTATCTATCTATCTATCTATCTATCTATCTATCTATCGTAATTCACCTGTCTGCTTGCCTGCCTGTCATACAGTAACTGTCTGCTTCTCTCCTCTCCACCGCCAGGGAGGGAGAGCCGCTCTAAGGCTGGGTTGGGTTGGGGTTGGGGGGTTGGGATGGGCTGGGAGCTGGGCTGGGTTAGGTGGAGGTTGGGCTGGGCTGGGCTGGGTTAGGTGGAGGTTGGGCTGGGTTAGGTGGAGGTTGGGCTGGGTTAGGTGGAGGTTGGGCTGGGTTAGGTGGAGGTCGGGCTGGGTTAGGTGGAGGTTGGGCTGGGTTAGGTGGAGGTTGGGCTGGGCTGGGAGCTGGGCTGGGTTAGGTGGGGGTTGGGCTGGGCTGGGAGCTGGGCTGGGTTAGGTGGGGGTTGGGCTGGGCTGGGAGCTGGGCTGGGTTAGGTGGAGGTTGGGATGGGATGGGGGCTGATGGATGGGCTGGGGGCTGATGGCTGGGGGCTGGGCTGGGGTCTGATGGCTGAGCTGGGGTCTGATGGCTGAGCTGGGGGCAGGGCTGGGGGCTGATGGCTGGGTAGGGCTGGTTCTCTGTCAGCCAGGCCTTCTCTCAATAAAGCTGATTGAGAACACAATGGGATATGCATTTCTCTGTCTCTCTCTCTCTCTCTCTCTCTCTACAGCGGGGGAAAAGGAAACAGACGGTTCACTCTGATGGTCACGTTGGTCCCTGACAGCTCTCCTTGGCATGCCCTCTCTGGTCTACCGAATACCGACCTGTCCAAATCTCACCAAGCACCATAGATGATGCCACATTTCAGAAAAACAAAAGAAGTGTGTGTGTGTGTGTGTGTGTGTGTGTGTGTAGGGGGGGGGCAGTAGCTTGTAAACAAAGAGGCTGAGTAAACATAGTTCTGGCTGGTTGAATTGAATTACGGCAAACTGACATTTCACTTTACGTTCAGGAAAAAGCTAATAAAACAATTGAACTAGATGCAGCACGGAAAGTTCATAGAGAAGACTATGAACAAAGACAGTCATAGAAGTGGCTGAGCATGTTGAATAAAGGTGATCAAGTGAATGTCAGATCCCAGCCTATCCCAGGGCCTCATCTGTGGTGCTGAACGGCTCTCTCAGTCTATCTGGACCAGAACATTGGATTGTCTCATGTTGGTAACCAAATGTGAACTAAATCAAAGGGCTGTACTACCCTTCATCAAATGCAGGTGTCAGAGAGTGGGGTGGATTCCCTCAGGCACCGTGCAACAGCTTGACAGGCCCAGTGTATCTATCTAGACCCAGTGTATTTATCTAGACCCAGTGTATTTATCCAGACCCAGTGTATCTATCTAGACCCAGTGTATCTATCTAGACCCAGACCCAGTGTATCTATCTAGACCCAGTGTATTTATCTAGACCCAGACCCAGTGTATCTATCTAGACCCAGTGTATTTATCTAGACCCAGACCCAGTGTATCTATCTAGACCCAGTGTATCTATCTAGACCCAGTGTATCTATCTAGACCCAGTGTATTTATCTAGACCCAGACCCAGTGTATCTATCTAGACCCAGTGTATCTATCTAGACCCAGACCCAGTGTATCTATCTAGACCCAGTGTATTTATCTAGACCCAGACCCAGTGTATCTATCTAGACCCAGTGTATCTATCTAGACCCAGTGTATCTATCCAGACCCAGTGTATCTATCTAGACCCAGTGTATCTATCCAGACCCAGTGTATCTATCTAGACCCAGTGTATCTATCTAGACCCAGTGTATCTATCTAGACCCAGTGTATCTATCCAGACCCAGTGTATCTATCTAGACCCAGTGTATTTATCCAGACCCAGTGTATTTATCTAGACCCAGTGTATTTATCTAGACCCAGTGTATCTATCTAGACCCAGTGTATCTATCCAGACCCAGTGTATCTATCTAGACCCAGTGTATTTATCTAGACCCAGACCCAGTGTATCTATCTAGACCCAGTGTATCTATCCAGACCCAGTGTATCTATCTAGACCCAGTGTACCTATCTAGACCCAGACCCAGTGTATCTATCTAGACCCAGTGTATCTATCCAGACCCAGTGTATCTATCTAGACCCAGTGTATTTATCTAGACCCAGACCCAGTGTATCTATCTAGACCCAGTGTATCTATCCAGACCCAGTGTATCTATCCAGACCCAGTGTATTTATCTAGACCCAGACCCAGTGTATCCATCTAGACCCAGTGTATCTATCCAGACCCAGTGTATCTATCTAGACCCAGTGTATCTATCCAGACCCAGTGTATCTATCTAGACCCAGACCCAGTGTATCTGTCCAGACCCAGTGTATCTATCTAGACCCAGACCCAGTGTATCTGTCCAGACCCAGTGTATCTATCTAGACCCAGACCCAGTGTATCTATCTAGACCCAGTGTATCTATCTAGACCCAGTGTATTTATCTAGACCCAGACCCAGTGTATCTATCTAGACCCAGTGTATCTATCTAGACCCAGTGTATCTATCCAGACCCAGTGTATTTATCTAGACCCAGACCCAGTGTATCTATCTAGACCCAGTGTATCTATCTAGACCCAGACCCAGTGTATCTATCTAGACCCAGCGTATCTATCCAGACCCAGTATATATATTTAGACCCAGTGTATCTATCCAGACCCAGTATATATATCTAGACCCAGTGTATCTATCTAGACCCAGTGTATCTATCCAGACCCAGTGTATCTATCCAGACCCAGTGTATCTATCCAGACCCAGTGTATCTATCTAGACCCAGACCCAGTGTATCTATCTAGACCCAGCGTATCTATCCAGACCCAGTATATATATTTAGACCCAGTGTATCTATCCAGACCCAGTATATATATCTAGACCCAGTGTATCTATCCAGACCCAGTGTATCTTTCCAGACCCAGTGTTTTTGTACAGGACCCTCTTGACCCTTAAGAGGAAATTGAGTCAATTTCCTTGATGTAGCTATAGCACAACAACACAACGGCCAACTCACTGAGTCCCAGGGGAAAATGTACCTGGTCTTACTGTGGACAAACCAAGAGGTAGGGAGACATTCGTGTGTTATGTTTTCCTTATTATATTGTGCTCATGTAAGCCCCCCGATTTCCAGAAGAAGAAAAAAAGATGTATAATTCATATCAAACAGAAAATACCATCCATTTTAGAAAAGCTAGTTTGAGTCATGGAACAAAAATCCCATGTTTTTTTCCTTTAATATGGTTAACAGACCCTGCTCTTTAGTGCTCTATACATGAAAGACTTCCGGTTGGTTCCATGAGAGAGAAAAACAAAAATAAAAACGGAACCAGATTTAAAAACTAAAACTACTAACATATTTAAAATATATACGAGGAGGAAGTAATGATAAGATGATTAGTAATAATACGTAATAAGACAGAATAAAATATCTGATGTTTGTAGCAATTCTTTTCATAGTCAGTCCAATGATTTCTAATTTTGTAAAGCAGTGAGGGGAGGCATAAGTGAAGTTGGTTACTGTGTTATAATTCATACATTAGTGCCAACTTCAAACCATTTCCTTAACATATGCAAAAAATGTTAATGTCTCTGGCTTCTCTCTGGCAACATGAGGTATTCATCACAGCGTAGTGTTGCAGAGTGGAGCGACATTTCTCTTCTTGTGGCATTTGGTTCTGGAATGCGGAGAGGAAGCAGAGAGAGAGAAAGAGAGAGAGAGAGAGGGAGAGAGGGAGGGAGAGAGGGAGAGAGCGAGAAAGACAGAGAGAGAGAGAGAGAGAGAGGGAGAGAGAGTGCAAGAGAGAGAGATAGAGGACAGAGGGGGAGAGGGAGGAGGGCGAGAAGGCGAGAGGGAGAGGGCAGAGAGAGGAGGGAGAGAGAGAGAGAGAGAGAAAAGAGCGGAAAGGTAAACAAATCGGGATCTGCCATTAGATGGGGACAGAAGATAAACAGATGAGAGGACAAGGAGTGAAGGAGGTGACAGGTGTTAGTCAGACGGGTTAGGAGGTTAGTTGGGTCCCCCTTACCTCACCTCTCCTGTGTCTCCTCTCTCCTCTCCTGTGTCTCCTCCCCTCTCTCCTCTCCTCTGTCTCCTCTCTCCTCTCCTCTGTCTCCTCTCCTCTCCTGTGTCTACTCTCTCCTCTCCTCTGTCTCCTCTCTCCTCTCCTCTGTCTCCTCTCTCCTCTCCTCTGTCTCCTCTCCTCTCCTGTGTCTACTCTCTCCTCTCCTCTGTCTCCTCTCTCTCCTCTCCTCTGTCTCCTCTCTCCTCTCCTCTGTCTCCTCTCTCCTCTCCTCTGTCTCCTCTCTCCTCTCCTCTGTCTCCTCTCTCCTCTCCTCTGTCTCCTCTCTCCTCTCCTCTGTCTCCTCTCCTCTCCTCTGTCTCCTCCCCTCTCTCCTCTCCTCTGTCTCCTCTCCTCTCCTGTGTCTACT